>NC_084565.2:36690000-36717500 GCF_033978685.3 Nerophis lumbriciformis
ATGTGTTAAACATGCCTGTATTATCTTTAAACACCTTAACTTGTTAACAATATTAACTATATGTGTTAAACATGCTTGCATTATCTTTAAACACCTTTAACTTATTAACAATATTAACTATATATGTTAAACATGCTTGTATTATCATTAAACACCTTTAACTTGTTAACAATATTAACTATATGTGTTAAACATGCTTGTATTATCTTTAAACACCTTTAACTTATTAATAATATTAAATATATGTATTAAACATGCTTGTATTATCATAAAACACCTTTAACTTGTTAACAATATTAACTATATGTATTAAACATGCTTGCAGTATCTTTAAACACCTTTAACTTGTTAACAATATTAACTATATGTATTAAACATACTTGTATTATCATTAAACACCTTTAATTTATTAACAATATTAACTATATGTATTAAACATTCTTGTATTATCATTAAACACCTTTAATTTATTAACAATATTAACTATGTGTTAAACATGATTGCATTATCATTAAACACCTTTAATTTATTAACAATATTAACTATATGTGTTAAACATGCTTGCATTATCATTAAACACCTTTAACTTATTAACAAAAACATATATTTAATAAATAAGTAAATATAAATTATATATATGAATGAGGTAGATCGCCACGACTTGATCAATTGAAAAGTAGCTCGCCTGCAGAAAAAGTGTGAGCACCCCTGCCGTAAGTCTTGAACTATACAAGGTATTTCAATGGTTGGAATCTGCACTTTTGCATGATATACTAGTTACTATGGTAATCTAATGAGTTACTATGGTAATCTAATGAGATACTATGCTAATCTAAGTCACAGCAGCTCAGACGAGGCACCAAGCAGTGTGGGTGGGGAGCGTTTCCACAGAGTGTCAGTCTGAAATGTGGGTGTCAGGGACAGACGTGGAAAAAGATTTTTACAACAAAGTTCTAAAGCTTAGTGATATATCAGATTGTAGGTGGGGTTTTTTTTTACCCTTCAAGTTCATATTTTGCTGTGTATGTTGCATTTTTGTTGCGTTTCACTTGACTGTAAAATATGTCAATGGAGAGGAGTTGTGACGTTCATATGTTGTCAATATTTAGTGTTTTATCCTCAATAGTTAATACTGTAAATCCCACATTCTTTATTTTCCTGTACATTCTGGGTGTCTCATTCTGTAAAAAAAATTAAAATTCCACTCCGTTTTTAGCATTCAATCAGACATTATTGTGAGGTTTTGTATTAGTGTTCCTAAAAATAGATATACCGGCCCCCAGACACAATTTTTTTCTCAAAATGTGGCCCCCTCGAATCAAAATAATTGCCCAGGCCTGGGCTACACAGTACAAGTTCTTTTTTTTATTGAACAATTAACAATACATACAATGTACAAACACATTAAGGCACTTTCAATTAGAGCTGGGTGATATGGCTCAATGTAAATGTTTTATATTGGTCAATATAGATAATTATTAATATTTTTATGACTTATGGACAATATTGACAATGAGAAAAATATATGAATGTTAAAATTTTTATTTCAAATATAACCTTCCTTTGATTATAATCCCCTCAGCTACCAAGGCAGAAAGGCAGGGAAATGCCAACACAAGCATTGAAAACACTCAATGTAAACAACATTCCAAAGGTACAATAAACATTTATCTTAAAATGAAGGTGCAAAAAATAAGGAATACATAAGAATTGCTTACTATAGTGTAACAAAGTTGTGCTAAGTGTGAAAATGTAAACATAGAGAAACCTGAGAATGTCTATTTTCTGCAGACTAAGAGGCAGGAAGTTATGACTGTAACATTTAATTTGGTCTAGTATTCTTATCTAAGCATGGAAATACATTTATGTTATGCAGTAGTTGTTATTTAAATATTATTGGACCAAAATATTATTTTAAAATAGCAGATCGTTCATTTTTTTGTTATTTATTTTATTATTTTACAAACATTATTAACTAGCAGTCTTGTCTCATGTTTCTAACATTATTAACTAGCAGTATTGTCTCATGTTTCTAACATTATTAACTAGTAGTCTAGTCCCATGTTTTGAACATGATTTACTAGTAGTCTAGTCCAAAGTTTCTAACATTATTAACCAGTAGTCTAGTCCCATGTTTCTAACATTAGCTGGTAGTCTAGTCCCAAGTTTCAAACATTATTAACTAGTAGTCTAGTGTAATGTTTATAACATTATTAACTAGTAGTCTAGTATCATGTTTCTAGCATCATTAACTTGTAGTCTAGTATCTTGTTTCTAACATTAACTATTAGTCTAGTCTCATGTTTCTAACATTATGAACTAGTAGTCTAGTCTCATGTCAATAACATTATTAACTAGTAGTCTAGTCTCATGTGTCTAGCATTAACTAGTAGTCTAGCCTCATGTTTCTAGCATTATTAACTAGTCGTATAGTCTAATATTTCTAACATTATTAACTCGTAGTCTAGTATCATGTTTCTAACATTATTAACTAGAAGTCTAGTCTCATGTCACTAACATTTAGTAGTCTAGTGTCATGTCACTAAGATGATTAACTAGTAGTCTCGTCTCATGTTTCTAGCAGTATTAACTTGTAGTCTAGTATCATGTTTCTAACATTATTAATTAGTAGTCTAGTCTCATGTGTCTAAAATGATTAACTAGTCGTCTATCATGTTACTAACATTATTAACTAGCAGTCTTGTCTCATGTTTCCAACATTATTAACTAGCAGTCTTGTCTCATGTTTCTAACATTATTAACTAGTAGTCTAGTCCCATGTTTTTAACATTATTTACTAGTAGTCTAGTCCCAAGTTTCTAACATTAACCAGTAGTCTAGTCTAATGTTTCTAACATTATTAACTAGTCATCTAGTCCCATGTTTCTAACATTAGCTAGTAGTCTAGTCCCAAGTTTCAAACATTATTAACTAGTAGTCTAGTGTAATGTTTCTAACATTATTAACTAGTAGTCTAGTATCATGTTTCTAGCATCATTAACTTGTAGTCTAGTATCATGTTTCTAACATTAACTATTAGTCTAGTCTCATGTTTCTAACATTATGAACTAGTAGTCTAGTCTCATGTCACTAACATTATTAACTATTAGTCTAGTCTCATGTTTCTGACATTATGAACTAGTAGTCTAGTCTCATGTCACTAACATCATTAACTAGTAGTCTAGTCTCATGTTTCTAGCATTATTAACTAGTCGTATAGTCTAATATTCCTAACATTAGTAACTAGAAGTCTAGTCTCATGTCACTAACATTTAGTAGTCTAGCCTCATGTCACTATGATTAACTAGTAGTCTAGTCTCATGTTTTGAACATTATTTACTAGTAGTCTAGTCCCAAGTTTCTAACATTAACCAGTAGTCTAGTTTAATGTTTCTAACATTATTAACTAGTCATCTAGTCCCATGTTTCTAACATTAGCTAGTTTTCTAGTCCCAAGTTTCAAACATTATTAACTAGTAGTCAAGTGTAATGTTTCTAACATTAACTAGTAGTCTAGTATCATGTTTCTAGCATCATTAACTTGTAGTCTAGTATCTTGTTTCTAACATTAACTATTAGTCTAGTCTCATGTTTCTAACATTATGAACTAGTAGTCTAGTCTCATGTCACTAACATTATTAACTATTAGTCTAGTCTCATGTTTCTAACATTATGAACTAGTAGTCTAGTCTCATGTCACTAACATTATTAACTAGTAGTCTAGTCTCATGTTTCTAGCATTATTAACTAGTCGTATAGTCTAATATTCCTAACATTATTAACTAGAAGTCTAGTCTCATGTCACTAACATTTAGTAGTCTAGTCTCATGTCACTAAGATGATTAACTAGTAGTCTAGTCTCATGTTTTGAACATTATTTACTAGTAGTCTAGTCCCAAGTTTCTAACATTAACCAGTAGTCTAGTTTAATGTTTCTAACATTATTAACTAGTCATCTAGTCCCATGTTTCTAACATTAGCTAGTAGTCTAGTCCCAAGTTTCAAACATTATTAACTAGTAGTCAAGTGTAATGTTTCTAACATCAACTAGTAGTCTAGTATCATGTTTCTAGCATCATTAACTTGTAGTCTAGTATCTTGTTTCTAACATTAACTATTAGTCTAGTCTCATGTTTCTAACATTATGTACTAGTAGTCTAGTCTCATGTCACTAACATTATTAACTAGTAGTCTAGTCTCATGTTTCTAACATTATGAACTAGTAGTCTAGTCTCATGTCACTAACATTATTAACTAGTAGTCTAGTCTCATGTTTCTAGCATTATTAACTAGTCGTATAGTCTAATATTCCTAACATTATTAACTAGAAGTCTAGTCTCATGTCACTAACATTTAGTAGTCTAGTCTCATGTCACTAAGATGATTAACTAGTAGTCTAGTCTCATGTTTTGAACATTTACTAGTAGTCTAGTCCCAAGTTTCTAACATTAACCAGTAGTCTAGTTTAATGTTTCTAACATTATTAACTAGTCATCTAGTCCCATGTTTCTAACATTAGCTAGTAGTCTAGTCCAAAGTTTCAAACATTATTAACTAGTAGTCAAGTGTAATGTTTCTAACATTAACTAGTAGTCTAGTATCATGTTTCTAGCATCATTCACTTGTAGTCTAGTATCATGTTTCTAACATTAACTATTAGTCTAGTCTCATGTTTCTAACATTATGAACTAGTAGTCTAGTCTCATGTCACTAACATTATTAACTATTAGTCTAGTATCATGTTTCTAACATGAACTAGTAGTCTAGTCTCATGTCACTAACATTATTAACTAGTAGTCTAGTCTCATGTTTCTAGCATTATTAACTAGTCGTATAGTCTAATATTCCTAACATTATTAACTAGAAGTCTAGTCTCATGTCACTAACATTTAGTAGTCTAGTCTCATGTCACTAACATTTAGTAGTCTAGTCTCATGTCACTAAGATGATTAACTAGTAGTCTAGTCTCATGTTTTGAACATTATTTACTAGTAGTCTAGTCTCAAGTTTCTAACATTAACCAGTAGTCTAGTTTAATGTTTCTAACATTATTAACTAGTCATCTAGTCCCATGTTTCTAACATTAGCTAGTAGTCTAGTCCCAAGTTTCAAACATTATTAACTAGTAGTCAAGTGTAATGTTTCTAACATTAACTAGTAGTCTAGTATCATGTTTCTAGCATCATTAACTTGTAGTCTAGTATCTTGTTTCTAACATTAACTATTAGTCTAGTCTCATGTTTCTAACATTATGAACTAGTAGTCTAGTCTCATGTCACTAACATTATTAACTATTAGTCTAGTCTCATGTGTCTAGCATTATTAACTAGTAGTCTAGCCTCATGTGTCTAGCATTATTAACTAGTCGTATAGTCTAATATTTCTAAAATGATTAACTCGTAGTCTAGTATCATGTTTCTAACATTATTAACTAGAAGTCTAGCCTCATGTCACTAACATTTAGTAGTCTAGTCTCATGTCACTAAGATGATTAACTAGTAGTCTCGTCTCATGTTTCTAGCAGTATTAACTTGTAGTCTAGTATCATGTTTCTAACATTATTAATTAGTAGTCTAGTCTCATGTGTCTAAAATGATTAACTAGTAGTCTATCATGTTACTAACATTATTAACTAGCAGTCTTGTCTCATGTTTCTAACATTATTAACTAGCAGTCTTGTCTCATGTTTCTAACATTATTAACTAGTAGTCTAGTCCAATGTTTTGAACATTATTCACTAGTAGTCTAGTCCCAAGTTTCTAACATTAACCAGTAGTCTAGTCTAATGTTTCTAACATTATTAACTAGTCATCTAGTCCCATGTTTCTAACATTAGCTAGTAGTCTAGTCCCAAGTTTCAAACATTATTAACTAGTAGTCTAGTGTAATGTTTCTAACATTATTAACTAGTAGTCTAGTTTCACGTTTCTAGCATCATTAACTTGTAGTCTAGTATCATGTTTCTAACATTAACTATTAGTCTAGTCTCATGTTTCTAACATTATGAACTATTAGTCTAGTCTCATGTCACTAACATTATTAACTATTAGTCTAGTCTCATGTGTCTAGCATTATTAACTAGTAGTCTAGCCTCATGTGTCTAGCATTATTAACTAGTCGTATAGTCTAATATTTCTAACATTATTAACTCGTAGTCTAGTATCATGTTTCTAACATTATTAACTAGAAGTCTAGTCTCATGTCACTAACATTTAGTAGTCTAGTGTCATGTCACTAAGATGATTAACTAGTAGTCTCGTCTCATGTTTCTAGCAGTATTAACTTGTAGTCTAGTATCATGTTTCTAACATTATTAATTAGTAGTCTAGTCTCATGTGTCTAAAATGATTAACTAGTCGTCTATCATGTTACTAACATTATTAACTAGCAGTCTTGTCTCATGTTTCCAACATTATTAACTAGCAGTCTTGTCTCATGTTTCTAACATTATTAACTAGTAGTCTAGTCCCATGTTTTGAACATTATTTACTAGTAGTCTAGTCCAAAGTTTCTAACATTAACCAGTAGTCTAGTTTAATGTTTCTAACATTATTAACTAGTCATCTAGTCCCATGTTTCTAACATTAGCTAGTAGTCTAGTCCCAAGTTTCAAACATTAACTAGTAGTCTAGTGTAATGTTTCTAACATTATTAACTAGTAGTCTAGTATGATGTTTCTAGCATCATTAACTTGTAGTCTAGTATCATGTTTCTAACATTAACTATTAGTCTAGTCTCATGTTTCTAACATTATGAACTAGTAGTCTAGTCTCATGTCACTAACATTATTAACTATTAGTCTAGTCTCATGTTTCTAACATTATGAACTAGTAGTCTAGTCTCATGTCACTAACATTATTAACTAGTAGTCTAGTCTCATGTTTCTAGCATTATTAATTAGTCGTATAGTCTAATATTCCTAACATTATTAACTAGAAGTCTAGTCTCATGTCACTAACATTTAGTAGTCTAGTCTCATGTCACTAAGATGATTAACTAGTAGTCTAGTCTCATGTTTTGAACATTATTTACTAGTAGTCTAGTCCCAAGTTTCTAACATTAACCAGTTGTCTAGTCTCATGTTTCTAACATTATTAACTATTATTCTACTCCCTCTAGTCAAGGACTTTGTTGACGGTGGCGCTGTCCTTGTTGAGGAACTTGGCCTTGACGGTGGGACGCTGCTCCTTCATGAACAGCATGAAGGCGTTTGGAGGCTTCTTGATGTAAGGCCTGTCGTCGTTGTTCCCTGTCCTCCTCTTTCTCCTGCAACACACGGGAAAACAGCGTGAGCGTGAGTCGCCTCCGTGTGGACGTGTGAGGTAGTGCACCACAATTACTTTGATGAGTTTGGAGGAGGGTTGGTGAAGAAGGTGTCGGGTTCCTCTCCAGGTTCCATCTTGAACAACAGCTGACCGTTGCTACACCTACACACACACACTACATGTTAGTAAGTGAAGTGAAGTAAATTATATTTATATAGCGCTTTTCTCTAGTGACTCAAAGGGCTTCACATAGTGAAACCCATTATCTAAGTTACTTTTAAACCAGCGGCACGCGGGGTACACCCTGGATCTCCAGCACCCACCTATTTTGTGCCCAGCAGCACGTCCATTTTGGGCGTGCTGATCAGTCGTTAGCTACCGTGCTATTTGCTACTTTGTGCGCTTTTTAACATGTTTTTAGCATTTTTCTAGCTTACTGTAATATGAGTCCAAACCAATCAATGGACAAGTGGTTCGAAACAGTCAGGAAGTATCCACAGGCCCCTACCTGACAAGGTCAAGTGAGGACAATTAAACTACCATATTTTCCGGACTATAAGTCCCTACTTTTTTCCTACGCTTTGAACTGTGTGGCTTATGAAACGATGCAGCTAATTCATGGATTGTTTATATTTTTTGCTAACGGCTATAATGTTTTGTACTCAACAAATAGTTTCCATATAACACAGAGAGACACTGATAAAGTGTGTATTTGTTTGTGTTTTGGCGCCATATTTTGGACGAGTTCGCTCACTGCAGTTTGAACGTCTGTTTAGCGTCTTAAACCGGAAGCACAAGTGCCGTTCCGTCCTCTAGTTTTCCATCAAATTTCTACTTGGATGGTTTCTTTATCCATCAGTCCAAGCAACGGTTCTTAGTTTTGCAATAAAACTAAAACTATTCATACTTACTAAACCGTCACATATTTGATAGTAGTGTTTTCATGCATTTTTTTGTATTGTTTCAGTTTCACTAATTCTTCAGTAAATTCACCAAAACATTTAGCTGATTGGAGACTTAGCTTCCGCAGCTAGTGGGTCCATGACAATGACTTCTGTTTTGTTTGATCAGCTGTTTTACTGCCGTGTTGCTAAAGTTGTTTGGAAACAAATAAAGTATGTAAATAAAATGTACGGAATATTTATGTGTAAATAACTAATTTCACGACGTATATATCTGCAGGAAACATTTTTTGTTCTTCAAAAATGTAGTGGATCCGGTTTACATACCGGAGCACTCTACAGTCCGGAAAATATGGTAATTCAGTGTTACTTACATGACTCCGACAGGATTTTGGCCCATGACCTCCGGCTGCGTCGCCATAGGAACACAGCTGACCTGTTGACACATCGTTAAGTCGCCACATGTCCACCAGGTGTCAGCATTTCACTCATTTCACAAACGCCATTTTTAAGCTCCTTTACATGCATTAGTATTTGTGAGTGAGGGTCTTACTGTCGGTGGAGGTGGCGGCAGCTGATTGACGGGCACCATTGAGGGTCTCGCTGTTTGTGGCGGAGGGACCAGATGATTGACGGGCGCCATTGGGGGTATTACTGTTTGGGGAGGGGCCAGATGATTGAAAGGCGCCATTATCTGAACGAGTGGAGGTTAGCACAAACAAACAGCAGCAATATATTAGTGTTATAAAACATTATATATACTATTTTACATGTTTTTTTAATTTTTTAATCTGCTCAACACCCTCTATTCTCTGCAGTTAAGTACAATATGTAAGCCAGGGGTTCCGCCCGATTGTAGCTGAGATAGGCTCCAGCGCAACCCCAAAAGGGAATAAGCGGTAGAAAATGGATGGATGGATGTAGGCCAGGGGTGTCAAACTCGTTTTCATCGAGGGCCACATCGCAGTTATGGCTGCTCTCAGAGGGCCGATTGTTTTTTTTTGATTGATTGATTGAAACTTTTATTAGTAGATTGCACAGTACAGTACATATTTCGTACAATTGACCACTAAATGGTAACACCCGAATAAGTTTTTCAACTTGTTTAAGTCGGGGGCCACGTAAATCAATTCATGGTACAAATATATACTATCAGCATAATACAGTCATCACACAAGTTAATCATCAGAGTATATACATTGAATTATTTACATTATTTACAATCCGGAGGGTGGGATGAGGAGGGTTTGGTTGATGACAGCATACTTCAGTCATCAACAATTGTATCATCAGAGAAATGGGCATTGAAACAGTGTAGGTCTGACTTGGTAGGATATGTACAGCGAGCAGAAAACATAGTGAGTTCAGAGAGCATAAGAACAAGTATATACATTAGAAATTCATTTGATTATTTACATTTGGTTATTTACAATCCGGGGAGGTGGGATGTGGAAGGGGGAGGGTGTTAGTCAAGGGTTGAAGTTGCCTGGAGGTGTTATTTTAGTGCGGTTTTGAAGGAGGATAGAGATGCGCATTCTTTTACACCTGTTGGGAGTGCATTCCATATTGATTTGGCATAGAAGGAGAATGAGTTTAGACCTTTGATAGATCGGAATCTGGGTTTAACGTGGTTTGTGGAACTCATCCTGGTGTTGTGGTTATGGCGGTCATTTACGTTAAGGAAGTAGTTTGACATGTACTTCGGTATCAGGGAGGTGTCGCGGATTTTATAGACTAGGCTCAGTGCAAGTTCTTTTACTCTGTCCTCCACCCCGAGCCAGCCCACTTTGGAGAAGCGGGTAGTGGGTAGGATTGAGGTGTGATCTGGGGTGGAGGTCTAGAAGTAATCTGACTAGCTTGTTCTGGGATGTTTGGAGTCTAGATTTGAGGGTTTTGGAGGTGCTAGGGTACCAGGAGGTGCATGCGTAATCGAAAAAGGGTTGAACGAGAGTTCCCGCTAGAATCCTCATGGTGCTTTTGTTGACCAGAGAGGAGATTCTGTAGAGAAATCTCGTTCGTTGGTTGACCTTTCTGATTACCTTGGTTGTCATTTTATCACAGGAAAGATTAGCCTCTAGAATGGAACCTAGGTAGGTGACCTCATCTTTCCTGGTGATAACAATGTCACCCACTTTTAAAGTGAAGTCATTGACTTTCTTGATTGATTTGGGACCCAAATAGGATGGATTCTGTTTTACCTAAGTGTATGGATAGTTTATTGTCAGCGAGCCAGGTGCAAATACTAAGGAGTTCAGCACTGAGGATTTTTTCCACCCGTGACTTGTCCTTGCCGGATACCAGCAGGGCCGAGTCATCCGCAAACAGGAACAATTCACAGTCGCATGCTGACGACATGTCATTTACGTATATTAGGAACAGTAAAGGCCCTAATATACTGCCTTGGGGGACTCCACAGCTTACTGAGAGGGGGGGGGGGGGCACGGTGCCGTTCACCTCTACCACCTGTTTCCTCCCCTCCAAGTAAGATTGCATCCAGCTCGATGAGGTTTTGTTAAATCCGATTGCTCTGAGCTTATCCAACAGTATAGCATGGTTTACAGTGTCAATGACCTTCTGAAGGTCCAGCATGACCATGCAGCAGTATTTGCCCGCGTCCACCTCATGTTTGATATGGTCGGTCAGATAGAGAAGGCATGTGTCGGTGGAGTGGTTAGTTCTGAAGCTAGATTGGAATTCGTACATGAGTTTATTAGTAGCAAGGTATCTATCGACCTGTTCATAAACTATTTTTTCCATTACTTTCGAAATGGAATTGAGAATAGAAATAGGTCGGTAGTTGCCAGGTTCTAATTTGCTTCCTTTTTTAAAAGGGGGGTTACTCTTGCTATCTTGAAATCCTTGGGTACTTGGCCTTGTTTAATCGAGAGGTTAATTATGTGTGTGATGATAGGTGGCAGAGTCCCTGAGGAATCTGGAGGGAATATTGTCAAGGCCCGTGGCCTTGTTTAGGTGGAGCGCGCTCAATTTATTAAGCACCTCGTCAGCTGAGACCATTTCTAATTTGAAATTGTTGTTGATTACTCCTAGCTTTCTGTAGAAGGCTTTAATGTGTTCTACACCAAAGCGACCAGAGTGGTGGGACAGCTTGTTAACTAGAGTTGTGGCTATGCTGGTGAAAAAGGTGTTGAGTCTGCTTGCTACCTCCATTTTGTCTGTAATGAGGGAGTCTGGTGGTGAGTCTGGTTTTAAGTTTCTGGCTGCATCCAGGAAGCTGGTTGTTGAGAATTTTCCAGTGAATATATGGGCAGCACGGTGGAAGAGGGGTTAGTGCGTCTGCCTCACAATACGAAGGTCCTGAGCAGTCCTGGGTTCAATCCCGGGCTCGGGATCTTTCTGTGTGGAGTTTGCATGTTCTCCCCGTGACTGCGTGGGTTCCCTCCGGGTACTCCGGCTTCCTCCCACCTCCAAAGACATGCACCTGGGGATAGGTTGATTGGCAACACTAAATTGGCCCTAGTGTGTGAATGTGAGTGTGAATGTTGTCTGTCTATCTGTGTTGGCCCTGCGATGAGGTGGCGACTTGTCCAGGGTGTACCCCGCCTTCCGCCCGATTGTAGCTGAGATAGGCTCCAGCGCCCCCCGCGACCCCGAAGGGATTAAGCGGTAGAAAATGGATGGATGGATATATATATATATATATATATATATATATATATATATATATATATATATATATATATATATATATATATATATATATATATATATATATATATATATATATAATGTATAATCTCCTCATGGTATCCATCCATCCATTTTCTACCGCTTGTCCCAAGATGAAGTACTTTATTGATGCACATTCTTGAGTTTGACACAGGTGATGTAGGCCAATTTATTCTGGGTACAACTCTACTATCACATCCCTTTTTTAACGTTTGCCACATATTTAATCATAGTACATATCTTTACAAAATGGATGGATGGATGGATGGTGTACCCTTCAACTGTACAGGGAATCTTGAAAAAATGCTTAAAAGTGAACAACTCGAAAAATAAGCAGTGTAATAAGTGCTTATTTGACTATGAATATGATGTACGTTCCTAATAAAGACTTTGCATCGTTACATTGACAAAACGTGCATGATTGAACGTACCTGTTCCCCGTGGTAGATGCAGTCTTCGAACCGACGACGGGGGCCAATTTCCGGCGAGATTTTGGGACCTAAATCCTCGTCGATCAGTTCGAGGATCAAGTCCCAGTCTGGCTCCATGGCGGCAAATGTAGTTGGAATTAGTTGAGTTGGTGTCGTCCGGCGAGGTTCGTCTATCCACTGGTCTGGCGACAGATCGTGGGGGGAGTGTTTAATGGACACCTAATAATAACGGATTCATTTTGCCTTTGATACGTCGCATAGACGTCACGTGATTGACTGGATGATTTTACTGGTTTTGGAGCGCGCCATTGGTTGGCCAGCAGGGGGCGGAGCCAGCACGTCATATGGCACGTCTATGTATCAGGACGTTCTGGGGGGAAATAACGATTTTAATTACGTAAGTACATTGAAAAAAAAAGTACTGAACTATGTGAAAGAACCTATTAAGTATATTTCCATGTCGAAAGTCGAGTTAGCTACAATGTTTGACACGCTGTTAGCGAGCTAACAAGCTAGCTTGTTCCCCATTCGGCTGCTAGCTAACTCAACCAATAAGCTACAATGTACTCCAAATGTGAAATATTGGTACAACGTTTGAAAACAACTCAATTCCTCCCACTTCCCATTTTTAGTTAAAGGCGATTCATTATTTGATTTATTTAGCTATTTGGTTGCAATTTTCGCCGTCGCCACTCGATGTCACCGAGTCGCCATTTTGGCTGTCATGCGGTGACGTGATGTCAGGGGAGGCAAATGAGGCAGTACCTCACATTGCCACCAGGGGGAGGGTAAAAAGCTTAACCGTGTATATATATATGTATATGTATGTATGTGTATATATATATATATATATATATATATATATATGTATGTATATATATATATACATATATATATGTGTATATATATATATGTATATATACATATATATGTATATATATATACACATATATATATATATATACATATATATGTATATATATATACACATATATATATATATACATACATATATATGTATATATATACATATATATGTATATATATATATGTATGTATATATATGTATATATACATATATATATATATGTATATATATATGTATATATATACATACATATATATATGTATATATATACATATATATATATGTATATATATACATATATATATGTATATATATATATACATATATATGTATATATATACATATATATATGTATATATATATATACATATATATGTATATATATACATATATATGTATATATATGTATATATATACATATATATGTGTATATATATACATATATATATGTATATATACACATATATGTATATGTATATATATACATATATATGTATATATACATATATATGTATATATATACACATATGTATGTATATACAAATATATATATATATATGATTATATATACATATATATGTATATATACATATATATGTATATATATATATACACACACATGTATGTATATATATATATACACACAAATGTATATGTATATATATATACACATAAATGTATATGTATATATATATATACACACAAATGTATATGTATATATATATACACATAAATGTATATGTATATATATATATACACATATATATGTATATATATATATACACATATATATATATGTATATATATATATACACACACATATATGTATATATATATATATATACTGCCTCGAAAGAAAATAATGTTTGCCTTGGTGCCCTTCTAACTTGCCTTGGTGCCTTAAAATATGAGCCCTCCTTTAAGGCAACAAAAAGTTTAAATTATATATATATATATATATATATATATATATATATATATATATATACGATTCAATATTTTACACCACGTTGACAGTATAACATTAAATGTAAAATGAATCAAATTAAATACAGTCCTTCTACAAAAAAAAAAATCCACTTTCTACCGCTTGTCCCTTTAAAAATTAAATGTAACTATAAGAGATCATGCAAATGAGAGTACAATTTTATATATACATATAAATAAATACAATAAATACAAAACTGGGCTTGTTTAAAACAACTTACTTTCAATTCTGTGATGATCCGTTGCCGGTATCAAAGTTTGTTTACGTTTTTAATTCACTTGTTGTTTAAGTTCTGTGTTCAGCACCCCTGTTTTGTGTTTCAGTTGCCATGACTGCAGATTGCTTTTACCTGCCTCTGATTAGTGTTCGGGACGCTCACCTGCTCCTGGGCACTAATCAGAGAGCTACTTATTCCACCCTCTCGCCTCACTTCATCTGGTGCTTTTGTTTGCTTACATGCAACAAGTTACGTTCTCGTTACTGCTCCAAGTCCGTGTTTTTAAATAGCATCCTTTTGGCTAAGCCATTCTTGTGTTCCGTGCCGTGGGCACCGCGCAGCATATTGTTGTCTGCATTTAAGAACAAATCATTCTTCTTACCTGCAAGCTGCTTCCTGACTTTCCTACGCATCTTGGAAAGACGACCTCCGGCATCGACATGCTGCGACATCGTAACAAATTCCTCCAATACAGATAAGAATTTAAGGGCTTTTCTGCTTTTTACCATCTTCTAAGATTGAATTCATAGCTTGAAATCATTAAACCAAATGTGAGAATTTTGGTTTTACTTTAACAAAGCAACTTGTGTGTATGAAAATTTAGCTTGCAATATAGTAATAATACTAATAATAATTTGTAGGTTGCTATATTTAATGAATATGCCAAATTTAATCTATTCTATAGTAAATGGGGACATAGCTATATCTATGCATAATATATGCAAAATGTTGACCAAATAACCACCATTTGTTATGTAGACCACAAGGAGGTGTTTTAAATGTAGAAGAAATTCACAATATGACCCTTTAAGTAAATGGAGCATGTTACTAGCCAGCTCTGGTAATGATGCATACATCACCCACTTCTTTTTGTTACATAATTATCTCAAATTTTCGATAAACCACATTCGCAGACATTTTCAGTCGAACTTTAATGAGCAAGGGTTGTGCCAAATCTATCTGTGGCCACAAATAAAGGAATGTATAAGAACTGCATTAATAGTGAAGCACTAATTATAAAGGAATGTATGAGAACTGCATTAATAAAGTAGCACAAATTACAATTGAGCTCAGACTGATTTGTTTGTATGCTCCCTCTTGTGTCTGTTTGTGATAAAATAATTGGATTTATCCCACCATAACTAAGTTGTTTTGGGTTTTCTATTTATAGCTCAGCTCTTTCGTCATCATCCTCTATGTCAAGTCCTGGCACATGCATGATTGGAAAGTACCATACCAGAATCTGTGCAAGGAGAGCAAAGGATGGAAAATCACTGATGCCACCACGAGGTGAGGCTAAACCCTGAGGGCGTTATGAGATCGACTGAAGTGTATTTTCTCAGTGAGGATTCTCAAGTTCCATTTATTAGAAAGTAACCACTTATGACAGTAAATCAATAAAACCTATGTGGATATGGGTTGTGTCACTGCCTATTTCGTTCTCAATATGCTGATACGGCTGTCATCATGGCAATGTGAAACATATGGAGACAGCCAAATCACATAATAAAATAATTCCTCATTCGTGTAGCCTATAGGCATTTATTGGTAAAGTGTTTCCTCTTTAGTTTTGGGTGTACATTAAGCTGCTAACTAAGCATGCTCCTACTTATTTTCACCAGTATGACCATTGCTAGCGTTGGTTGTTGTTGGGATTAGTCTTTGTTTTCTGATAGCACTGGCAATAACCATATGATTGCCATTTGTTGTGATATTTTACGCAGGCATAACATACACTATATTGCCAAAAGTATTTGGCCACCCATCCAAATGATGAGAATCAGGTGTCCTAATCACTTGGCCCTGTGTATAAAATCAAGCACTTAGGCATGGAGACTGTTTCTTCAAACATCTGTGAAAGAATGGGCCGCTCTCAGTGATTTCCAGCGTGGAACTGTCATAGCGTGCCACCTGTGCAACAAATCCAGTTGTGAAATTTCCTCGCTCCTAAATATTACAAAGTTAACTGTATTATAAGAAAATGGAAGAGTTTGGGACCAACAACAACAACTCAGCCACCAAGTGGTAGGCCACGTAAACTGACAGAGGGGTCAGCGCATAGTGCAAAGACTTTCTGCACAGTCAGTTGCTACAGAGCTCCAAACTTCATGTGACCTTCCAATTAGCACAGGTACAGTACGCAGAGAGCTTCATGGAATGGATTTCCATGGCCGAGCAGCTGCATTTAAGCCATACATCACCAAGTCCAATGCAAAGCGTGGGATGCAGTGGTGTAAAGCACGTCGCCACTGGACTCTAGAGCAGTGGAGACGCCTTCTCTGGAGTGATGAATCACGCTTTTCCAACTGGCAATCTGATAGACCAGTCTGGGTTTTTAGGTTGCCAGAACGCTACATTTTGGACTGCATTTTGCCAAGTGTGAAATTTGGTGGAGGAGGAATTATGGTGTGGGGTTGGTTTTTCAGGAGTTGGGCTTGGCCCCTTAGTTCCAGTGAAAGGAACTTTGAATGCTCCAGGATACCAAAACATTTTGGACAATTCCATGGGATGGCACTTCAAGTTCATATGTGAATAAAGGCAGGTGCCCAAATACTTTTGGCAATAGTGTACTTCTTCCAGAAAATGGCTTAATTTCTGTGTAAAATGTGTTGGTTAGAGATTTGTTATTGACAAAACGCTTGTCTATTCAGCTATTACGGTCCCAGCACCTCAACTCCTCCTAAGAGGCAGTGGAAGTTTGAAGTTCCTTGGCATAGCCCAGTCGATCGAGCTGGATTCGACTGCGTATCTGGCAACCTCAGTCAGAGAGGGAAGGAGGGACTCCAGAATTTTGACCGTGATTGCAGTACCATTTCTGGCCACATTATTACATATGGCTCCTTTTTTTAAAAGTTGAATATAAACAAAAATGATGGTCTTTGGAACATGCACATCTAGTACACAATTACAGATACAGTTGGATGGAGTGGATATCAAAGGAGTCAATGAAATAAAATTTCTGAGTGTGCATGATCAAATCAACTGGAAATCACATAATCGTATACAAACCAAGGTGTCATAATAAAGTGCTGAATAAAGTCAAACACATTTTGGATCACAAAACACTCCGCAGTCTATACTGTTCAATAGTTACCATGTCTAACCTACTGAGCAGAGCTTTGGGCCAAGCCAATGCACTTTATTTATATAGCACATTTCAAAAAACAAACGTTTCACAAAGTGTTGCAGGATAAAGCTAAGGAGAGTTAATTGTAAAACACATATGACTAAAATAATAAATACATAAAAGAAAAGAAAATCACTGAACTTTCATGCTGGTTTAAAAGCCATTTAAATTTGAACTTTACAGCACAGATAAGAACGAAATTTCGTTACATAAGCTCATGGTAGTGCAGGATAAAAAAGCAATAAGGTGCATACATAAATAAATATTTATTTCACATGCGTCCACGTTTATGGATGTATGTTATATTGTCTTTTTTATTCCAGCAAGTTAATCCATTTTGGGGGGAGTTGAGGGGATAATTTAATTATGATGCGTTTAAGAGTCTTACGGCCTGAGGGAAGAAGCTGTTACAGAACCTGGAGGTTCTGCTTCGGAGGCTGCCGAACCTCTTTCTAGAGTCCAGCAGTGAAAACAGTCCTTGGTGGGGGTGGGAGGAGTCTTTGCAGATTTTCTGTGCCCTGGTCAGGCAGCGGCTTTTTGCAATCTCCTGGATAGGAGGAAACGTGATTTAAAACTCATTAAAGAGGCCTTTCGAATATCCGAATATCATTACCATGAATTGATTTACGTGGACCCTGACTTAAACAAGTTGAAAAACTTATTCGGGTGATACCATTTAGTGGTCAATTGTACGGAATATGTACTGTACTTTGCAATCTACTAATAAAAGTTTCAATAAATCAATCAAGGGGGATATTGTTCCAAAGTTTTGGATCCACAGCAAACAAAAAGGCACGATCCCCTCTAGATTTTAAGCGGGTTTTTGGAACAAGAATAAATTAATCAGATGACCTCAGAGACTTTGGGAGAGGTGTAGATTTTTAAAAGGTCTGACATATATTTTGGCGGCAGAGGGGTTAGTGCGTCTGCCTCACAATACGAAGGTGCTCAGTAGTCTGGGGTTCAATCCCAGGCTCGGGATCTTTCTGTGTGGAGTTTGCATGTTCTCCCCGTGACTGCGTGGGTTCCCACCGGGTACTCCGGCTTCCTCCGACCTCCAAAAACATGCACCTGGGGATAGGTTGATTGGCAACACTAAATTGGCCCTAGAGTGTGAATGTTGTCTGTCTATCTGTGTTGGCCCTGCGATGAGGTGGCGACTTGTCCAGGGTGTACCCCGCCTTCCGCCCGATTGTAGCTGAGATAGGCTCCAGCGCCCCCCGCGACCCCGAAGGGAATAAGCGGTAGAAAATGGATGGATGGATGGATATATTTTGGCGCTAATTTAAAAACGACAACATTTTAAAATTAATTCTAAAATGAACTGGGAGCCAGTAAAGGGATGCTAAAATGGGGCTAACGTGCTAATGTTTCTTTGTGCCAGTTAAAAGGCGAGCAGCAGCTGCAATCAAGCGATTGAGGCCTGGTTCATTTCAAAACAAAGTGAGTTGCAGCAGTCCGAAAGGGATAAAATAAAAGCATGGATTACAAAACAGGCCCAGGGCATAATACTACCACCACCATGCTTTACGGTAGGAATGGTGTTCCTGGGCTTAATTGTAGACATGATTGCCTGTACACAGTATGGCGACATGCTAGTTGAGCCGCTACCAAGGATATATTTCACCACAGATTACATTTGAATAATTAAAGATGCAAACTTCTAACCCACATTTCCACTGCTTGATGCTGTGCTCATTCATGTTTATGGTGTTTTAATGTTTAGGAGAAGTGCTGTAAAGAAAATTTTAAAAACATACTGCTGTGGCGGTCATGAAAAATTATTTTAATGGCGCTCGCCATTTTGTTATGGTCAGACGGCATCTGCGCATACAGTAGATGCCACTTCCTACGATATCCTGAATTTCTTGAGTAAGAAGGAAAAGGAAAATGCAGAATTTGTAATTGTATTTGTTTTATTTCAGATCCAACTTGAACATAAATAAATATATACTTTAAGTATAACAATGCCACGATCAAAGGAGTTCAACGTTCAATTTAGGGCAAAGAAGAAAATAAGTAATAGAAAGAAATGTTTTTAAGTAGGCAGCAATCAAATTTCCCAGGGTCCTGAGGACTTACTCCAGTCGTCTTTTGCTATATCGCGCTTCAAACATTGCAGCTGCAATACATCAGTTGAAAAAATATAGGTATATACTGTATATCATATGTATTACAGTGCAGTATTTTTCTCATTTTCTTTCTTTCACCAAGGAGGACTCCCATTTCCAGGTAAAGGGTGAACACTGTTAACAAAAACAGGCGGCTAATCTTGGCACTCCTGTATCTTCATTGCGACAATCAAGATGACCAATTTTTGATGGAGTTCACCTTCATCTCCTGCCTCATCAATAACCCATCTCCACCTAAGGTGAGCCTTCAACGCAAGCAATATCAAAAGACAAGAATGCAGGAGAAAGCGATGGTGTGTCGATGTCTTGATCTGTGTGGCAGCAAGCAGGGGACAATTTAAAAACTTTTTTTATTTTTATTAATACACACGTCAACTTTGCAATTTTAATGTTGATGGTGTGCATTTACTGTATTAGAAAAAAGACTGAAAGTTAATGCTAGGAGAAAACTTGTTTATTTCAAATATTTTCTTTAAATATACATTGAGGCTATAAAGTGTGTTTTATCCGATTAATCGAACAACCTAATCAATAGATTACTCGATTATTAAAATAACCACTATATACATTGTATTACTACATCATGTTATCACCACCATGCGCCTGTCCATTATTGAATAACCACTATATACATTGTATTACTACATCATGTTATCACCACCATGCACCTGTCCATTATTGTGTGGTGATAACGTTGGCCCAAGCCATCCATGTATACATCAGGTATAACTTGTCAAAGTTCATAGATGTGAAATAAGGCATCGGTGTACACAGGCCTGAATTCGACTCTTACTGTGCTGTTGTTTACCAGTTTGATTTTCTCAAAAAAGAAGACCTCAGGCTCGCACGGCTTGTCTTGGACTTTCAACTCGTTCCCGTTGTACATCTGCTTGAGAACGACAGTCCTCTCGGAGTTGTCATCCGGGAATCTCAGCCAGCCGTAGATCAAGTAGGTGGCCGCTTTTTTCACGCTGAAGATGTGGTATTGTCCTGGTTCGTTGCTCTCTGAGGGAGGAAGAACAAATCTTCAGCAACTCACAAGACGTCGATCATGAGGGAAGCTAAAAATGAGAGGGACACTTACTTTGTAGCGTGCACGTTAAGTTGACTTTTGCCTGGCTGCTTGGTGGTCCTTCGTCCTAGAGACACACTTGGTTACAAAGACATCATCTCCGTAGCACTTATGAAGACAGCTAAGTCACAAAATATTCGTTTTAGCTAGCTAGTTGTGTGCCCAGTAACCAGTAATTTATAATCAGCAAATGTGCCGTTGAGTGTCTGCACTGTCTAGAGCTCGGCAGTGTAATCATGTAATACTCTTCCATATCAGTAGGTGGCAGCAGGTAGTACTTTGTGGACACCGTCTGCTCCACACGCTGTAAGTCTTTGCTGTCGTCCACCATTCTGTTTTTGTGTACTTTGCAGCCAGTTCAGTTTTAGTTTAATTTTGCATAATCATCCCTAAGCTTCAATGGCATTTCTTAGTGGCACTCACCTTTTTGTTTATTTTTGGTTTAAGCATTAGATACCTTTTTACCTGCACGCTGTCGTCTGCATATTGTGATCACAACAAACATCTACAAAGCAATTATCTACCTGCTTCCACCTACTGATACAGAAGAGTATTACACGGTTACACTGCCAAGCTCCAGACAGCGCAGACACTCAACAACGGCACATTTGCTGGTAATCACTGGTTTGCAAAAAATATTTTTAAATTGAAATGAAATGACATGATCTCCCGCGGCACACCAGACAATATCTCACAGTGGTAGAAAAACACTGCGTTAAGACATCAATTTTAAAATGCATAAAAGAACTGTAAAACAAAGATTTACACCTTTTTTAAAAACACAGGCATTGTGCAAACTTCTCACGCTGTCTGTCCCTCAGGATATAACGGAAAGCTGCAAATGGAAGTAGTTCAGAGAGTTTCAGTTTTGTCTGCAATACATTCCTTGTAAGAGAGGCAGCAATGCCAAAAGATCTTTTGCCAAATTCAGTCCGTACATGAGTACCAGTGAAAACATACAAATTGTTACAACGTAATGCATAAGAGCTGGTTATTCTTTGTAACAAGGTACACAAGTATGGAGGCATTAAACCTAAAAGAGCCTTATGAATGATAGTCAGACAATTTTTTTCAATCTGCCTGCACTCAATGAAGATAAGTCTGATTTCATGTACAGTTGACAGTGGTGGGTGACACTACGACAGCCAGTAACAAATCTTAGTGCTGTGTGAAAAACAGTGTCCAAAGACAGTACGCATTTAAATGAAGCACTAAAATAAAGCACGTCTTCATAATCAATTACGGACAAGATAGTCGCTGTCAACAATTTATTTTTGACTTTAAGAGAGAAGCCGATTTTATTTGTAAAACTAAATCAATTTCAAGTCTGAAATACACTGTGCATTTATGTGGGAAATATTTAAAGTATTCGCAGTTATTGGTCTGTGAATAGTGGTATTGCTCTTTTACCCCAAATACTGTACGGCATGGCGTAGTGGGTAGAGCAACCGTGTCAGAAACCTAAGGGTTGCAGGTTCGCTCCCCGCCTCTTACCATCCAAAAATCGCTGCCGTTGTGTCCTTGGGCGGCACACTTCACCCTTTGCCCCCGGTGCCACTCACACCGGTGAATTGAATGATGAATGATAGGTGGTGGTCGGAGGGGCCGTTGGCGCAAATTGCAGCCACGCTTCCGTCAGTCTACCCCAGGGCAGCTGTGGCTATGAAAGTAGCTTACCACCACCAGGTGTGAATGAGTGATGGGTTCTACATGTTAAGCGACTTTGGGTACTTAGAAAAGCGCTATATAAATCCCAGGTATTATTAAATCCCAGGTATTATTACGTTGTTCGTAACTCGCAGCTTAGCTAACGCTAGCATCCTACTAAATACTACGTTTGCAACTGAATAAGACAGGCTTTGATTCAAACTTACCAAGATAAAAATGCTGTGGACACACCAACATTAAGTTAAAAGGGATGTTTGATCCTCTCACGGCTGCGATCCAGGCTATATGGTCTCATTATGAGTGCACTAACACAACTTCCCGAGCTTTGTTTCAACGCTGGAAAGCACACATTAATTTTCCCAATCCTTTTTTCCTCTGAATTGATGATGCATGTTTGCGCCATGTTTTGAACTTGCTAAAGAAAAAACTCAACTTTAGGACCGAGGCGTGCCTTCAGCCATGTATATAAGCTATTCAGAGGCCAGGAAGAACCACAATGCATTGCGTTTCCACGTCACACTTTCAATCCCTATTAGGTTTGTACGGTATACCAGTATTAGTATAGTACTGCGATACTAATCATTTTCGGTACGATACCGTCTCTGTAACGTACCAGTCCCCCCCGCGTCAACATTGCTGGTTTTACGAGCAGAGGAGCATGTTCGGCGGCACACAATCACAGAGTGCTTACAAGCAGACACAGTGTGTAGACATAACAGGGAGAACAGGCGCCTTTTGGCTTAAAAACTAACGACAAAGGTGAAGTATAACACTGAAACGCCCTCCGGGAGAGGTGCTTTAAGACATGCGGCTAACGTCCATCCGCCATCGACAGTGTTTTAGCTACATCTAAATCACTAATCTTAGCCTCTATGGCCACAAATTAAGTAAGTTTCTTACAAGTATCATCCCTGCAGGACGAGGAATTGCTAAACATGCTTCACTACACACCGTAGCTCACCAGCATCACAATGTAAACAAACGCCATGAGTGGATCTACACCTAACATCCACTGTAATGATATCAAGTACAGGCACGTATCTAGTCGATACTACTATGATTGAGTCGATATTTTTTGGCATCACATCTTTTGTTTTATTTTTTAAATGTATATTATGTTTATAAACTCAGGAAATATGTTCCTGGACACATGAAGACTTTGAATATGACCAATGTATGATCTTGTAACTACTTGGTATCGGATTGATATCCAAATTTGTGGTATCATCCAAAACTAATGTAAAGTATCAAACAACAGAAGAATGAGTGATTATTACATTTGAACAGAAGTGTAGACAGAACATGTTAAAAGAGAAAGTAAGCAGAACTTAACAGTAAATGAACAAGTAAAAATTCATTTTCTACCACTTGTCCTCAATAATGTTGACAAAATAATGATAAATGACACAATACGTTATTGCATATGTCAGCAGACTAATTAGGAGCCTTTGTTTACTTACTACTAAAAGACAAGATGTTTAGTATTTTCACTATTTTTTAAGGACTTAACTGCAATAAGAAAAACATATGTTTAATGTACCCTAAGATTTTTTTGTTAAAATAAAGCCAATAATGCAATTTCTTTGTGGTCCCCTTTATTTAGAAAAATACCGAAATAATTTTAGTACCGGTACCAAAATATTTGTATAGTTACAACACTAATCCCTATACATATTGCGCAGAAGCTGAAAAACTGTCGGGTCGATGTCGTTCTCCCATTCCATGTCAACACTAATTTGAGTCCAAACGACAAAAGTAAACAAAAATTCCCAATTGTAAAACTTAACAAAGCTCAAAGTATATATCGTATACTTTGTTTTATTGCAATATTACAAAACAATTTTAGTAAAAGTGTTTTAGGTTTGCATTTGCATTGCCATGGAAAAAGGTCTCACCTTGCACATGTGATGGATGAGGACGACTAATGTGCCTCCCAGCACCAGTCCTCCCATCACAGCTGCTGCATATTTGAGGGCACGTCCCTGTCTGACCCCTGTAGAGCCAGGAACCTCTGGGGCCACAACCACCTTGACCAGGGTCTGCTGCTCTTCTCTTCCGTGTGGTCTCTCCATTAGTGTCAGCAAAGAGTCCTTGTTGTGTTTGGCACATGTGCTCATGCTCATTATAAAGCTATAGTCACACCCACTTTTGCTCCTTGAGCAATAAAAGAAATAGAAAGGAAGACGCAGTCCACCCACGCGAAACGAGTCTCATAAAATGCAACAATACTACAAAGGGACTACCCATGTTTACTTTTAGTAATTGACTCAAGGACAGTGGGGTGCTATTTTTATCAGCTGAATTACAAGACATAGTTTGGTGCAGCAGTGATGGAGAGTGGAGGCACACAATAATAATAGAATATCCTTTGACTGGGAACCACTATTTGTTTTGGCTAGTTCACTAGTGTCTTAGATTGTGTATTCATTTAGCTGTTCTAACTAGTAACTAACTGATAAAGGTAACTAAAAGAGACAATTCCTGAAGGAATTGCGACTGAATTCTCAAATGCTGAAGTTGAAGTGAAATGCTGACAGAATGTAGTATGAATGTTTGAATGGTTTGAATGTTGAAGAGCTGACGCTGAACTGTAATGCGAATAGAATGTAGGGTGAACGTTGACATCACCATGTTAGATCCTTACAGGGAGGATATGTTGGACAATAACTTTAATACGTTTAGTTTTGGAGGCCATCTGAACTTTGAGGCTTATGTCCAATGTTGAAACGCTGAAATGGTTTGAATGTTGAAGAGTTTGAATTTCCAGGAAATCCGGAATTCAGTTTGGAACTTGGGAAAGTGTTAGTTTGAATGTCCAGGATGAGTGGAATGGGTTGATGTTGGAATGGTCTGAATATGTTGATAATGTTGTCGATGTTAGATCTGTGTTGTTGTTGTTGGGGACAAGTGTTGTAAATTAGCTTTGGCTACAAACACTATGATGCATACATTAGATAACTGTTTCAGATATCTATGTTTATATATATATATATATATATATATATATATATATATATATATATATATATATATATATATATATATATATATATATATATATATATATATATATATATATATATATATATATATATATATATATATATATATATATATATATATATATATATATATATATATATATATATATATATATATATATATATATATATATATATATATATATATATATATATATATATATATATATATATATATATATATATATATATATATATATATATATATATATATATATATATATATATATATATATATATATATATATATATATATATATATATATATATATATATGTGTGTGTGTGTGTGTGTGTGTGTGTGGGAATTGTGCAATTTGGAAAAATGTCCCATTCATTTCAATGGGAACTTCCTGGGAATTTGGGAATTTGGGGAGAAGCGGGATTTTTTTGAAAATGATTAGGAGCATGGATGTCCTAAATGAGCTGAATTGGCTGGTGTTAGAATTGTTTAAATCGGGCAAGATTTGATTTTTGACTTGTATTAAGGATCCCCATTAGCTGGTTGCCACAACAACCCACTAGTCTTCCTTGGGTCCACAAACTCAATACAATTACAAGTAAAAGCATATAATTATAACTACACGATACAGAAAAAAAAATAAGCATCAACAAGCAAAGAATTTACAGTCGCAGAATAATAATTACTATATAAATATAACTACACAATACAAAACCAAACAAAAATCATCAACAAGCAAACTAATTTATAGACTCGGATAAAATATTACTGTCCTTTTAGCGTCATCAGCGTTCCTGTTATGTAACCCTGTACACTTTGTCTAATCTTGAACGGGTTTGGCTGAAAACAGTTTCGTTGTACTTGTTGCAGTGACATTAAAGACCTATCCTACCCTATCATATCCTTTTAAAAACCTGTTTTCTTTAAATGCCGGTCTGAATTTAAGGCAGGTTATTCCAGAGCGATACATGTCTATAAATAAGATTTCCGCAAAGCATTCTTCCTGGGACGACTGAGTACAAAATGCCACTCACTAGACGCCCTGGTATCATGATTATATATCGAGCTACTGTAAACTATTTGGGCCATGAGAAAAGCAGGAGTTTTACTACTGGTTACTGATTTGAACAATTTTAGAGTATTAGCAGACAATTTGTTCTGCACTGTTAGCCAGGAAAGAGAAGCATGCATTTGGTTAAAGTTAAAGTTAAAGTACCAATGATTGTCACACACACACTAGGTGTGGCGAAATTATTCTCTGCATTTGACCCATCACCCTTGATCACCCCCTGGGAGGTGAGGGGAGCAGTGGGCAGCAGCGGTGGCTGCGCCCGGGAATCATTTTGGTGATTAACATTTGGTGATTAACATTGGTTCTTAGTGAACAACCCTGAACCAACCTTGCTGCCCTATTCTGGACAATCTGGAGTTTACTGATCTCACCACTTGCAGCAGACGCCCAGACTGTAGAACAATAGTCCAGATGACACAAGACTAAACTCTTAACAATCTGACAAAGAAGTGGTCGATCAACAAGAAATGTTGAAGTAGTAAATGGTCCTAAACTATTTCGTGAAAAAATCTGGAATTTTTTTGCACTTGGAAAAAGACTAGTTTAAATTGCCAGAATGGTGGAATATGTTGAAGGTGGAAATGGTGGAAGTTTGAAAAATGGCCAATTCATTTTGAATGGGTAAAATGCAAAAAAAAAAGAAGGAATTATGGGAAATCCGGGAATATTTTTGTAGAATTTTTCAAGTAGAGCATACAATTCCTGAACAGGCTGAATATTTAGAATTTGGAACAGTTTGAATCAGATAAAAAAATGTGGAAGTTGTGGAACTTTGAAGCATGTCCCATTGATTTCAATGGGAATATCAGGAAAAAATGGGAATTCCGGGAAAAGCGGGAATTGTTTTGAATGTGGCAAACTTGAATGGTCTAAATGAGTTGAAATGGTTGGTGTTGAAATAGCAACATGTTGAATTGAGAAATGGTATTACGGAATTCCTGGAATTTCGGGAAAATCTGAAAATTTTTCCGGTTCAAAAAACATTGTTTTTTGTCCTGATTAAGAGGAATGTTTTGACGGTGGAACGGTTGAAATGGGTTGGAAAAATTTGGAAGGTGTAGTCTCCAGA
>NC_084565.2:36722500-36740000 GCF_033978685.3 Nerophis lumbriciformis
CTGGCAACCTCAAAACCCAGACTCGTCCATCAGATTTCCAGATGGAAAAACGTGATTAATCACTCCAGAGAAGGCGTCTCCACTGCTCTAGAGTCCAGTGAGGACGTGCTTTACACCACTGCATCCGACGCTTTGTATTGGACTTGGTGATGTATGGCTTAGATGAAGCTGCTCGGCCATGGAAACCCATTCCATGAAGCTCTCTGCGTACTGTACGTGGGCTAATTGGAAGGTCACATGAAGTTTGGAGCTCTGTAGCAACTGACTGTGCAGAAAGTCTTTGCACTATGCGTTTCAGCATCCGCTGACCTCTCTGTCAGTTTACGTGGCCTACTCTTAAGAACACATTTTGTTCTTAGGCCCACTTACGAAGTTTCTAAGGAGATTTTTGTATTGACCAATGTTTTTCTTAGCTGGGATTTGTTTGTAGGTAAGAACAAAATCTACAAGTGCTCTGGAGCACTTAGGGTGGCCTATTTGTTCTTAAGTGTGACAAGTTCCCTTACTTCTATTGTCTAATGTTAAATTAATATCATAGATACATGTAGAGATAGATAGATAGATATCTCTGGTATATTTCAAAATACCGTGTGCGTGCACACACACACTTCCTGCAGTAGAACCTCCATTTCTGAACTCGACCAGTTTTTCTTCCGCTTTGGGGCTACCTCAGCAGTCACCCCTTTCTTAAACTTACGTTTTGACATTATGTATTTCCCCCACGGGATAATACGAATTTCTCTTCTGTAATCTGTATTTTCTCCATGTGTTTGATGTTCGGCTTTTCCGGCGGAATTTTGCCCTTATATGGGGAATTAAGGGTGTTTACCTATGCAAATTACAGAATTAAGGTGTTTACATATGCATATTGGGGAAATAAGGGTGTGTTTATATGCAAATTATGATAGACACGCACGCGCTAACCATTTGGCATTCAGCAATTTAAGTACAGCAAGAGGGAACAATCTGTCCGTTTAAGAATTTGAATGGACTCCTCTTAGAAAATCACTTAGGAAGAAAGATAAGAGGAAAAAAATTACGAACTTATTGCTGAATGGGGCCCATTGTCCTGTTGGAACACTCAACTGCGCCCAAGACCCAACCTCCGGGCTGATAATTTTAGGTTGTCCTGAAGAATTTGGAGGTAATCCTCCTTTTTCATTGTCCAATTTAAAGCACCAGTTCCATTGGAAGCAAAACAGGTCCAGAGCATAATACTACCACCACCATGCTTGATGGTGGGAGTGGTGTTCCTGGGATTAAAGGCCTCACCTTTTCTCCACCAAACATATTGTTGGGTATTGTGGCCAAACCGCTCAATTTTTGTTTCATCTGCCTACAGAACTTCCTTCCAGAAGGTTTTATCTTTGTCCATGTGATGTCAGATGAAACAGATGTTTGGCTCTATGCAAGTTAGCATGCTACATCCTGGTTCACGGAGAAATACACAAAAATCTAACTTGTGTAAAAGTTTGGATCTGGTTAGACTGCGTCTTGTTTCGCCCACTCGTGTTACTTTGCTTGTGGCGGCAACCTTTGAGCCGTCCTTGAAATGATTTACTGCAGGTGTGTGTCAATCGTGTGCATGCTTTGTTGTGCTCAGGAATGAGGTCTAACCTCGATTTAGTAAATCGGAGGATGTACAGAACTGACTCTGTGATATTTAATTGCAAAGACGCAAAACACTTTTACATTGCATGAAAGAAATTTCAGTTTATACAAGTCAATGTATGATCGAAACTGGTGGATGGAAACGTATCAAGTGTTTTCACCAACGTCACTACTCGAGCAGCATTTGTATAAATTGGAGTGAAAGTGAATGGCACGGTAATAAAAAGGTCGGAAGTCTGGGACGAGTCTGTCTCAAATGACGCTAAAATGACACCAACACCTGGGATTAACTTAACCTCCCAAAGTAGCGCTTTGTAAAGCCATGGTCAAAAGTTTACATACACTTGTAAAGAACATAATGTCATGGCTGTTTCAGTTTCCAATAATTTCTACAACTCTTATTTTTTTGTGATAGAGTGATTGGAGCACATACTTGTTGGTCCCAAAAAACATTCATGAAGTTTGGTTCTTTTATGAATTTATTATGGGTCTACTGAAAATGTTACCAAATCTGCTGGGTCAAAAGTATACATACAGCAATGTTAATATTTGCTTACATGTTCTTTTGCAAGTTTCACTGCAATAAGGTGCTTTTGGTAGCCATCCACAAGCTTCTGGCAAGCTTCTGGTTTAATTTTTGACCATTCCTCTTGACAAAATTGGTGCAGTTCAGCTAAATGTGTTGGTTTTTTGACATGGACTTGTTTCTTTAGCATTGTCCGCAAGTTTAAGTCAGGACTTTGGGAAGGCCATTCTAAAACCTTAATTCTAGCCTGATTTAGCCATTTCTTTTAACACTTTTGACATGTGATTGGGGTCATTGTCCTGTTGTAACACCCAACTGTGCCCAAGACCCAACCTTCGGGCTGATTTTAGGTTGTCCTGAAGAATTTTGAAGTAATCTACCTTTTTCATTGTCCCATTTACTCTCTGTAAAGCACCAGTTCCATTGGCAGCAGAACAGGCCCAGAGCATAATACTACCACCATGCTTAGACTTAGACTAGACTTAGACTTCCTTTTTATTGTCATTGAAATTTGAACTTTACAGTACAGATAAGAACAACATTTTGTTGCATTAGCTCATGGTAGTGCAGGATAAAAAAGCAACAAGGTGCATATCTAAATAAATAAATTACTGTACAGATAAATATATTGCACTCTTTCATATGCATCCACGTTTATGGATGTATGTTATATTGTCTTTTTATTCCAGCGAGTTAATCCATTTTGGGGGGAATTGAGGGGATAGTTATAATGCGTCAAGAGTCTTACTGCCTGAGGGAAGAAGCTGTTACAGAACCTGGAGGTTATGCTTCGGAGGCTGCGGAACCTCTTTCTAGAGTCCAGCAGTGAAAACAGTCCTTGGTGGGGGTGGGAGGAGTCTTTGCAGATTTTCTGAGCCCTGGTCAGGCAGCGGCTTTTTGCGATCTCCTGGATAGGAGGAAGAGGAGTCCTGATAATCTTTTCCGCTGTCCTCTACCTTGACGGTATTAATGGTGTTCCTGGCATTAAAGGCCTCACCATTTTCGCTAAATTTTTGTTTCATCTGATCACGGAACTTTCCTACAGAAGGTCTTATCTTTGTCCATGTGATGTCACTTGTGGACAATGCCTAAGAAACAAGTCCATGTCAGAAAACCAACACATTTAGCTGAACTGCACCAATTTTGTCAAGAGGAATGGCCAAAAGTCAACCAGAAGCTTGCCAGGAGCTTGTGGATGGCTACCAAAAGCGCCTTATTTCAGTGAAACTTGCCAAGGGACATGTAAGCAAATATTAACATTGCTGTATGTATACTTTTGACCCAGTAGATTTGGTCACATTTTCAGTAGACCCATAATAAATTCATAAAAGAACCAAACTTCATGAATGTTTTTTGTGACCAACAAGTATGTGCTCCAATCACTCTATCACTAAAAATAAGAGTTGTAGAAATTATTGGAAACTCCAGATAGCCATGACGGTGGACGGCATTACGCTGTTGGGAGAGTGGCTGTGCAAGCAACCTGAGGGTTCCTGGTTCGATCCCCACCTTCTACCAACCTCGCCACGTCCGTTGTGTCCTTGAGCAAGACACTTCACCCTTGCTCCTGATGGGTCGTGGTTAGGGCCTTGCATGGTAGCTCCCGCCATCACTGTGTGTGTGAATGTGGAAATAGTGTCAAAGCGCTTTGAGTACCTTGAAGGTAGAAAAGCGCTATAAAAGTATAACCCATTTACCATATGACATTATGTCCTTCACAAGTCTGTAAACTTTTGACCAGGACTGTAGGTGAAGTTGCGCTAACTGCCAAAGAGCCATATGCTTACTAGTACAATCATATTAATACACAAAGTAGTAAGCACATGTCCATTTTTTGTGATGTAATGACTGATAGTAGTGCACTCACAGCAGTATAACTAAAAAAAGCCATCCTTCTCTTATATTAATCAATCAAAATGTACACATAACTCTTAATCGCAAGTGTCTCAAAGAGCTTTACAAACATAAACAACAACATCCCCTGATATAAAACCACATCCAAACAAGGAAAAACTCAAAAGACCCCAGCTGGGGAAAAAAATGAAACTTTGAGAAAGGACCACAGATGTAGGGACCCCCTTATAGGGTGATCGACGGCAATGGATGTCGAGTGGGTATAGTTATTGAATTGTTAGATAATGTGGGACTCCAGTCGGGAAGCCAACAGATAGTCATGTTTTGTTTTTTTTCCGGGCTCAGTCAGGTCAGCCACAGCGACGTTCAATGTTGTGCATGTATTATTTATATTATTTATTACAATATTTTCAGGTCATCTTCTCAGACATTGTAAACCACATAGGCTCCGTTTCCATTGGACACCAAATCTTATAATTGTTTTGCCCTGAAGTGACACAGATCGGATATTTTTTGTGCCAGTCGAAACGCTCCGAAGTGCTTCAATTATGATATGCATCAGAATCGAGTCACATCCGGGGGTAGTCCTAATCAATGGTGCCTCTAATTTTTCATGTGTCTGAACAAACGCAAAAACTTCCAGAGCACAGTGTGAACAGACGTGCACACCGTGGCCACACCAACATCACACCTGTCCCAAACCTCACTTAATACCAAGTTAAATCTTTTATTATGATAATCAAATGACAGCAGTCATTTTCATGAGATTATTTTCTAATTTAGGTGACTTAGAATGAAAATAACAAAAACATCTTGTTTTTCATGAGCTATGTACAAAGTGTCTGGGTGGGGGTTCTACTTTGGAAATAATTTGTACCCCTTTCAGAGATCTCATTTAATTCCCCTTAAAACATTCTCATGTTGCACAATGAAATGTAAGCATGGGATAGTGTACATTCCTGTAACTTTCTGACTGTAAAATATATATTTTTATGAGCATTTCTGTAATCTACTAACAGCACTTTGATTACTATCCATAAATTAACATTCTTAATAAATGACAGTAGAATAAGCACACATCTGATTCAGGAGTCATAGTGTAACGACCTGGCATTTACACTTTACGTCTTACTTCTTTTTAAGGCCAAAAATGGATATTCACTTAGTATTACTTTCTTTAAAACATTTATTCAGCATTTTTTAACTTTAGAAAGTTATATGGTTGAAACAGATTATCAATCAATTAATGTTTATTTATATAGCCCTAAATCACAAGTGTCTCAAAGGGCTGCACAAGCCACAACGACATCCTCGGTACAAAGCCCACATAATGATGCCAAAAAACATGAAAATAGATGGGAAGTTCTGAAATGCTTATTTTGAAAATGTAATTTTGTTTATAGATTATATGCAATCTGCTGTTGTGTTCCCTAAATTGAGTGTACATAAAGGTTGGTTGGTTGAAACTTTCATTAGTAGATTGCACAGTACAGTACATATTCCGTACAATTGACCACTAAATGGTAACACCCGAATAAGTTTTTCAACTTGTTTAAGTCAGGGTCCACGTGAATCAATTCATGGTGTGTGTTGCTGAGCCCGACTTGGGCATGATCTGGACTGGACCTGCTTTTTAAGAACCTTTTAAACAATCTAATTTCATTGACAACCTGGTCTGGTAAAGATAATGTCCTTTATTTAAAAACAAAATTTTCTTGAACAAAAAAGAAACTAAAATAAAATAAAACAGTTACATAGAAACTTGTAATTAATGAAAATGAGTCAAATTAACTGTTAAAGGTTAGTACTATTAGTGGACCAGCGTGTGCTTCACGGACTGTATCCCTTGCAGACTGCATTGATATATATTTTAGCAACCAGAATATGAGGGTAGAGAATGAGGGTAAATGGGGGAGGGAGGGTTTTTGGGTAACTGTAACTTGCATTTTTTATGTTAATTTAATAATATAAAAATAAACAATACAAGTCATATGAAAATTTCATAACGTTGCATCCCTTCAGTCGTTGCATTTTGATGAAGCGGTATGAGGAAATGACTGAAGATGAGTTTTCCTCACTGTTCGTTCAGAATTTGCTACATTCCCTTTTCAGTTTGTGTGACTGTCAATTTTCCATTTTTTGTTACTTTTTTTTTATTTTTTTTTACTTGAAATGATAATTAGTTTCATGCAGTGGAAAAGTGTTTTGCTGAATTTGAAGGCATTGAACTGGACTGTTGTCTTAGAAGGTATTTTTCCTCTCATCGCAGCAGCATCCTGTCAATTGGCTGGATGAATGTGGATATTCACAGGCAGTTTGTAACATTGTTTTGCACTTCCAGCTCTAAAAGCACAAATAATAGATGCAGAAAAAACATGCATATATTGGTCTTTTTGTTTACACATGCAGGATATTTATGGATTTTACGTACACTATATTGCCAAAAGTATTTGGCCACCTACCTTGACTCGCATATGAACTTGAAGTGCCATCCCATTCCTAACCCATAGGGTTCAATATGATGTCGGTCCACCTTTTGCAGCTATTACAGCTTCAACTCTTCTGGGAAAGCTGTCCAAAAGGTTGCGGAGTGTGTCAACTGTGGAACAGCTTGGATGATTCCTTAAAATGTTCCAGTTCCATTCACACATTTAAATAAAACTTTAAGACCAATGTCTTGGAAAAATATATCACTCTTGAATCAACACAGTAGTTAATACTATGATCAATGTTAGTTAAAAACTAAATGTGGGATATAAATATAATGAAAGTATAATTGTTTGTATATAGTATATAATTGGTGCAAAGGTTTAACATGTGTACAAGGATATTTCACATGCCTTTACTGTGTATATAATTGAACAGTATTTATGTTGTGTACAATGTGTATTTATAATATGTTGTGAAAAGGAAATTTCATATTTTTTGGAAGCTCATCTCGTACTTGACTTTGTTCATAGGGTTAGGCGCAATAAGTGTTCAACGTCAGCCTAAACCCTTTCGGTCTGCAACATTTTTTATTTTTATTTATGAATGTACAACAGTTTGTTTATGTTAAACTGTTTGTTTATTTTGTTGACCATCGACCGAAGAAATAATTAACTAACTGTTTATAGGAATTTTCCACCATTCTTCCAAAAGAGCATTGGTGAGGTCACACACCATGCCTGGCTTTTAGTCTCCGTTCTAAATCATCCCAAAGCTGTTCTATCGGGTTCAGGTCAGGACTCTGTGCAGGCCAGTCATGTTCATCCACACCAGACTCTGTCATCCATGTCTTTATGGACCTTGCTTTGTGCACTGGTGCCCAGTCATGTTGGAAGAGGAAGTGGCCCGCTCCAAACTGTTCCCACAAGGTTGGGAGCATGGAATTGTCCAAAATGTTTTGGTATCCTGGAGCATTCAATGTTCCTTTCGCTGGAACTAAGGGGCAAAGCCCAACTCCTGGGGAAAAAAAACCCCCACCATAATTCCTCCTCCACCAAATTTCACACTCAGCACAATGCAGTCCGAAATGTACCGTTCTCCTGGCAACCTCCAAACCCAGACTCCTCCATCAGATTGCCAGATGGAAAAGCGTGATTCATCACTCCAGAGAAGGAGTCTGTACTGCTCTAGAGTCCAGTGGCGACGTGCTTTACTCCACTGCATCCCACGCTTTGCATTGGATTTGGTGATGTATGGCTTAGATGCAGCTGATCGGCCATGGAAACCCATTCCATGAAGCTCTCTGCGTACTGTACGTGGGCTAATTGGAAGTTTGGAGCTCTGTAGCAACTGACTGTGCAGAAAGTCTTTGCACTATGCGCTTCAGCATCCGCTGACCCTTCTCTGTCAGTTTACGAGGCCTACCACTTGGTGACTAAATTGCTGTTGTTCCCCAACTCTTCACTTTTCTTATAATAAAGCCCACAGTTGACTTTGGAATATTTAGGAGCGTGGAAATTTCACGGCTGGATCTGTTGTACAGGTGGCATCCTATGACAGTTCCGCGCTGGAAATCACTGAGAGCGGCCCATTCTTTCACAAATGTTTGTAGAAACAGTCTCAATGCCTAAGTGCTTGATTTTATACACCTGTGGCCGGGCCAAGTGATCAGGACACCTGATTCTCATCATTTGGATGGGTGGCCAAATACTTTTGGAAATATAGTATATTATTCCTGTAAGGATGGTGAAATTATCTTCTAAATCAGTGTGTCTGCAATCAATTTGTGGCTTGTTAAACATATTCAGACATGATCTAATCCGCTTTAGCAATGTGGTAGAATCCTGTTAGTCTGAGAGTGGAAAGCTACTTGGATTGAATGACAGCCAAGGGAATTTTGGCGCGACTGTGTTTATTTTGGCATGATAGCGATCAAAACGGGATGATTTACTGTTTGGCGTGCTGCCATAACGGATGGCAACACTCAAAACAGAGGCGCTTCCTTCCTCTGCTAACTGTTACCTTAAGTTATTTACATTTGTTATCTAATTGAAGAGATTTATTTTTTGTATGGAATGGGTCCAGAGCATAATACTACCACCACCATGCTTGATGGTGGGAGTGGTGTTCCTGGGATTAAAGGCCTCACCTTTTCTCCACCAAACATATTGCTGGGTATTGTGGCCAAACAGCTCAATTTTTGTTTCATCTGCCTACAGAACTTCCTTCCAGAAGGTTTTATCTTTGTCCATGTGATGTCAGATGAAACAGATGTTTGGCTCTATGCAAGTTAGCATGCTACATCCTGGTTCACGGAGAAATACACAAAAATCTAACTTGTGTAAAAGTTTGGATCCGGTTAGACTGCGTCTTGTTTCGCCCACTCGTGTTACTTTGCTTCTGGCTGCAACCTTTGAGCCGTCCTTGAAATTATTTACTGTAGGTGTGTGTCAATCGTGTGCATGCTTTTTTGTGCTCAGGAATGAGGTCCAACCTCGATTTAGTAAATCGGAGGATGTACAGAACTGACTCTGTGATATTTAATTGCAAAGACGCAAAACACTTTTACATTGCATGAAAGAAATTTCAGTTTATACAAGTCAATGTATGATCGAAACTGGTGGATGGAAACGTATCAAGTGTTTTCACCAACGTCACTACTCGAGCAGCATTTGTATAAATTGGAGTGAAAGTGAATGGCACGGTAATAAAAAGGTCGGAAGTCTGGGACGAGTCTGTCTCAAATGACGCTAAAATGACACCAACACCTGGGATTAACTTAACCTCCCAAAGTAGCGCTATGTACAGCCGTGGTCAAAAGTTTACATACACTTGTAAAGAACATAATGTCATGGCTGTCTTGAGTTTCCAATAATTTCTACAACTCTTATTTTTTGTGATAGAGTGATTGGAGCACATACTTGTTGGTCCCAAAAAACATTCATGAAGTTTGGTTCTTTTATGAATTTATTATGGGTCTACTGAAAATGTGAGCAAATCTACTGGGTCAAAAGTATACATACAGCAATGTTAATATTTGCTTACATGTCCCTTGGCAAGTTTCACTGCAATAAGGTGCTTTTGGTAGCCATCCACAAGCTTCTGGTTGAAGTTTTGACCATTCCTCTTGACAAAATTGGTGCAGTTGAGCTAAATTTATTGGTTTTCTGACATGGACTTGTTTCTTCAGCATTGTCCACACGTTTAAGTCAGGACTTTGGGAAGGCCATTCTAAAACCTTAATTCTAGCCTGATTTAGCCATTCCTTTACCACTTATGACGTGTGTTTGGGGTCATTGTCCTGTTGGAACACCCAACTGCGCCCAAGACCCAACCTCCGGGCTGATGATTTTAGCTTACCCTGAAGAATTTGGAGGTAATCCTCCTTTTTCATTGTCCCATTTACTCTCTGTAAAGCACCAGTTCCATTGGCAGCAAAACAGGCCCAGAGCATAATACTACCACCACCATGCTTGACTGTAGTCCTGGTGTTCCTGGGATTTAAAGGCCTCACCTTTTCTCCTCCAAACATATTGCTGTGTGTTGTGGCCAAACAGCTAAATTTTTGTTTCTTCTGACCACAGAATGTTCCTCCAGAATGTCTTATCTTTGTCCATGTGATGTCAAGTGTATGTAAACTTTTGACCATGACAAACTAAAGAAATCAAACAATGTACCAATATGATACAATTGAAGAAACTGTGCAAAATACAAAGAAGAATACTCATGATAAACATTTAGAATGTATTGATACTCTTATTTATCTCACTATATGAAATACAACTTACTTTATTTATTATGTTTTTATAATTGGATTATATAAGGAGTAAATTGTGAACAAATTGAGAACAGGAAGTGAACAAAAGTGTTAGTAATTGCTATGAAATAGGATTAAATAAACTCTGCATCTTCCTACTCCTTTTCGAACATGTTGAATATAGAAACTGACTGATCATGTTGTAAATGTATGCATGTTCGAAATGAACTCAAACCATTAACCATATCAAATTTCTCATATTTCTTAGATTAACGGAAAAGGCTGTCTAAGCTTGCAAACCAAAAAAATACATCAACTAAATTTAGTGAAATAAATTTAGGGCTGTCATAGTTTGCGCGTATCTACAGCTGAAACTCCGAACTCTTTGATATCATGCCAAGGTTTGTTTATTCCAGCCGTTACATTTACAAGGTGAAACTAATATATGACATATGCATATGGCTTGCAGCTTATGATATCAGAAAATGTGGGATTTTCACAAACTGTGAGCCGTGATCATCAAAATTAGAAGAAAAAAAGGTATGACATACACTATATTGCCAAAAGTATTTGGCCACCCATCCAAATGAGAATCAGGTGTCCTAACCTACTCAGTGGCCTAGTGGTTAGAGTGTCCACCCTGAGATCGGTAGGTTGTGAGTTCAAACCCCGGCCGAGTCATACCAAAGACTATAAAAATGGGACCCATTACCTCCCTGCTTGGCACTCAGCATCAAGGGTTGGAATTGGGGGTTAAATCACCAAAAATGATTCCCGGGCGCGGCCACCGCTGCTGCCCACTGCTCCCCTCACCTCCCAGGGGGTGATCAAGGGTGATGGGTCAAATGCAGAGAATAATTTCGCCACACCTGGTGTGTGTGTGACAATCATTGGTACTTTAACTTTAACTTTAACTAATCACTTGGCCCGGTCACAGGTGTATAAAATCAAGCACTTAGGCATGGAGATTGTTTCTACAAACATTTGTGAAAGAATGGACCAATGAACTCCAGACGTCATGTGACCTTCCAATTAGCCCACGTACAGTAGGCAGAGAGCTTCATGGAATGGGTTTCCATGGCCATGCAGCTGCATCTAAGCCATACATCACCAAGTCCAATGCAAAGTGTGGGATGCAGTGGTGTAAAGCACGTCGCCACTGGACTCTAGAGAAGTGGAGACACTTTCTCTAGAGTGATGAATCACGCTTTTGCATCTGGCAATATGATGGACCAGTCTGGGTTTGGAGGTTGCCAGGAGAACGGTACATTTCGGACTGCATTGTGCCGAGTGTGAAATTTGGTGGAGGAGGAAATATGGTGTGGTTGTTTTTTTTCAGGAGTTGGGCTTGTCCTCTTAGTTCCAGTGAAAGGAACTTTGAATGCTCCAGGATACCAAAACATTTTGGACAATTCCATGCTCCCAACCTTGTGGGAACAGTTTGGAGCGGGCCACTTCCTCTTCCAACATGACTCTGCACCAGTGCACAAAGCAAGGTCCATAAAAACATGGATGACAGAGTCTGGTGTGAATGAACTTGACTGGCCTGCACAGAGTCCTGACCTGAACCCGATAGAACACCTTTGGGATGAATTAGAACAGAGACTGAGAGCCAGGCCTTCTCGACCAACATCAGTGTGACCTCACCAATGCGCTTTTGGAAGAATGGTGGAAAATTCTTATAAACACACTCCGCAACCTTGTGGACAGCCTTCCCAGAAGAGTTGAAGCTGTAATAACTGCTAAAGGTGGACCGACCTCATATTGAACCCTATGGGTTAGGAATGGGATGGCACTTCAAGTTCATATGTGAGTCAAGGCAGGTGGCCAAATACTTTTGGCAATATAGTGTAGTTTCATATTACTTTCACATTTGGGGTTAAAATGATGAAATGAATGGACTTTTGCACGATATTAAAATTGTTTGACTTTCACCTGAATAAGTTTTTTTGCTTTGCTAGTTTGCATGAACAATTGTTTTGCTTTAAATTGAAGAAACTCTATTGTACTTGCTAGTAAAAGTGAACTAATGTGTGTGTTTAAAAGCCAACAGCTGTTTTTTTCCCCTCTCCCTTCGTGTCAGGACTTTCCCACTGTACTTAATCTCCTTTTTGAATATGTTTCCAATGTTTTCTTATCGACGCCGAAGGCGGAAAGTCGGCCCCGTGATTCGCTGCTGCCTGTTATGTGAGCGCATGATGCAAGATAAGCCACTTTCACTTTTGATTGAGTAATGTTTAACATGCTTCCGGTGATGACGAAACCGCAGAGACACGATACAACACAGAGGACAAAAACTGAGAATTAAGAGCAACCCTGAAACTTGTTGCAGGTTTCATGCACGCGAACAACAAAACAAGATTGGAAAAATTCCATGTGTCGTTTGCCAGCATGTGAGAGTGCTGTTTATCTGCATGGGTAAGTTGTAAACATGCTGCATGGGTCCTCTCAGCTAGTTGGATTTTAATATTACATTAGAATATATGATATGTACAGTCGTGGTCAAAACATAAAAAACAATGTCATGGCTGTCTTGATTTTCCAATAATTTCTACAACTCTTATTTTTTTTGCCGTTGTGTCCTTGGGCAAGACACTTTACCCACCTGCTCCCAGTGCCACCCACACTGGTTTAAAAATGTAACTTAGATTTTGGGTTTCACTTTGTAAAGCGCTTTGAGTCACTAGAGATAAGTGCTAAATAAATATAATTCACTTCGCCTTCCTGTTTTTGAGGCTCACCAATGGTTTATACATTGTGATGAAACCTCTGTATTTCCTCTGGTGAAGTCTTAATTGTTGACTTGGACACAGATACACCTACTGTACCTCCTGGAGACTTTTCTTCATCTGGCCAACTGTTGTGAAGGGCTTTGTCTTGACAAGGGAAAGGATTTGTCTGTCATCCACCACACTTGTTTTCTGTGGTCTTCCCGGTCTTTTGGTGTTGCTGATCTCAGCAGTGCGTTCTCTCTTTTTAAGAATGTACCAAACAGTTGATTTGGCCACACCTCATGTTTTTTGCTATCTCTCTGATGGCTTTGTTTTGATTTTTCAGCCTAATGATGGCTTGCTTCACTGATAGTGACAGCTCTTTGGACTTCATATTGAGAGATGACCTCCCCTCCACATCTAGGCCTTGTATCTGCTCTTTGTAAATGAAATAAATGGAAAAAAAAACTAGGGAATAACATACACCTGGCCATGGAACAGCTGAGTAGCCAATTGTCCAATTACTTTTGGTCCCTTAAAAAGTGGAAGGCACATATAAAATGTCACACATTAAAAAAAAAAAACATAAAAAAACCCCACATGTATCACACATCATATATCATACATCATATATCACACGTCATGTATGACATCATGTATCACACATCACACATTACCTCCCTGCTTGGCACTCAGCATTAAGGGTTGGAATTGGGGGTTAAATCACCAAAAATGATTCCCGGGCGCGGCCACTGCTGCTGCCCACTGCTCCCCTCACCTCCCAGGGGGTGATCAAGGGTGATGGGTCAAATGCAGAGAATAATTTTAATAATTTACACGTCATGTATCACACATCATATATGTATATGTGTGTATGTATGTATATATATATATATATATATATACATCCATTTTCTACCGCTTATTACCTTCGGGGTCGCGGGGGCGCTGGAGCCTATCTCAGCTACAATCGGGCGGAAGGCGGGGTACACCCTGGACAAGTCGCCACCTCATTGCAGGGCCAACACAGATAGACAGACAACATTTACACTCACATTCACACACTAGGGCCAATTTAGTGTTGCCAATCAACCTATCCCCAGGTGCATGTTTTTGGAGGTGGGAGGAAGCTGGAGTACCCGTAGGGAATTCACGCAGTCACAGGGAGAACATGCAAACTAAACACAGAAAGATCCCGAGGCCGGGATTAAACTCACGACTACTCAGGACCTTCGTATTGTGAGGCAGAAGCATTAACTGTTGTAACTTATGGGTTATATAGTTCATGTGTGATGATCATTCCTAATTTGCATGTTTGATTTATTGCTGATATATTGATCTATTATTATTTACAGCTAAAAAGAGTTAAAAGGGAATTGATTGATTTATACATGTATTTGATATTGATTTTTTGAGAAACACTGAATCGAGTTGTTTTCTACTCAATAGCCGAACAAAGGGTTAACTAAAAGACTGCATGTTCCACAATGCATTGCAGCAAACCCGGATGTTAGAAAGACCGGGAGCAGGTGCATTGTGGTTGTTGAGATTGAGGATTACGAGCCTACGGGTGATGAATGAATAACAGATAACAAGATATAAGGATCGTTTTGTACCGTTTTGTATGCCATTTTTTTCTTATTTAAAGTACAACTTTATTACACATTTTCGACGTCCTGTCCAATACTTTGATCGTAGTTAATCTACACATTAACCCCTCTTCCACCGTGCTGCCCAATAGTGTCACAGTGGCTTACACTTGCATCGCATCTCATAAGCTTGACAACACACTGTCCAATATTTTCACAAAGATAAAATAAGTCATATTTTTGGTTCATTTAATAGTTAAAACAAATTTACATTATTGGAATCAGTTGATAAAACATTGTCCTTCACAATTATAAAAGCTTTTTACAAAAATCTACTACTATGCTTGCATGTCAGCAGACCGGGGTAGATCCTGCTGAAATCCTATGTATTGAATGAATAAAGAATCCTTTTGAATCGGAAAAATATCGTTTTTGAATCGAGAATTGCGTTGAATCGAATAAAATCGATTTAGAATCGAATCGTGACCCCAAGAATCGATATTGAATCGAATCGTGGGACACCCAAAGATTCGTAGCCCTAGTATGTATTTGTATGTATGTATATGTATATATGTGTATGTATGTATAAGTATATATGTGTATATATTATATATATATGTATATATGTATGTGTATATATGTATGTATATACATATGTATATGTATATATGTATGTATATGTGTATGTATGTATATGTGTGTGTATATGTATATATGTGTATATATATGTGTATATAAGTATGTATGTATACATGTGTATATATATGTGTATATATGTATGTGTGTGTATATATATGAATATATGTATGTGTGTGTGTATATATTTGTATATACATATATATATGTATGTATGTGTATATATGTATGTATATACATATATATATGTATGTGTATGTATGTATATGTGTGTATATGTATGTATATATGTATATGTGTGTGTGTGTATATATATATACGTATATGTATTTATGTATGTATATATACATGTGTGTATGTATATATCTATATACATGTGTATGTATACATATTTATACGTATGTACATATGTATATGTATATTTGTATATATGTACGTATGTATGTGTATATGAATGTATGTATATATGTACATGTGTATGTATGTGTATATACCTGTATGTACGCATGTATGTGTACGCATGTATGTATGTATACGCATGTATGTATACGCATGTATGTATGTACGTATGTATACGCATGTATGTACGTATGTATACGCATGTATGTATGTACTTATGTATACGCATGTATGTATGTATACGCATGTATGTACAGTATGTATGTATACGCATGTATGTATGTACGTATGTATACGTATGTATGTGTACGCATGTATGTATACGTATGTATGTATGTATGTATACGCATGTATGTATGTACCGGTATGTACGTATGTATACGCATGTATGTACGTATGTATACGTATGTATGTATGTATGTATACGTATGTATGTACGTATGTATACGTATGTTGGAGCCTATCTACATTATTTATTTATTAATTGTTTTGACAATGAAATCAATTAATGCCAATGATGATGTTGATGAATTATTGGATGTTTTAGATTTCATTGTGATTGACTGATTGTTTTCAGCTGCTCACGCTCATACTGGTGAGCCACTTCCTCCTCCTATAATTAAGAAGACAGGACAGCTGGGTGCCCTTTGTCTGTCTATCATGTTGAAGGAGTGAGGAGTGAAACAGTTTGTTTACCGCTAAATTATTTTGAAGCCACGCTAAATAAGTTATTTTGATTATGTTGAAGTCAACCACGGAGAATATGTTTTGTTTGTGAAAATAAATTATGATCATTTGGAATCTCGACATATCTCCGCGAGTGCTTATTAAGGAATTTAGTGAGTCAAACACCTCCTCCTCAGGACTACTCTGCATTACTTTATTTTTAGTTTTTCAAACTTTTTTGAACACAAGAGTAGCCGTAACAATGTATGTATGTACGTATGTATACGTATGTACGTATATATGTACGTATGTGTACGTATGTATGTATATATGTACGTATGTATGTATATATGTACGTATGTGTACCTATGTATGTATATATGTACGTATGTGTACCTATGTATGTATATATGTACGTATGTGTACCTATGTATGTATATATGTACGTATGTGTACCTATGTATGTATATATGTACGTATGTGTACCTATGTATGTACGTATGTGTACCTATGTATGTATATATGTACGTATGTGTACCTATGTATGTATATATGTACGTATGTGTACCTATGTATGTATATGTATACGTATGTATGTATATGTATACGTATGTATGTATATGTATACGTATGTATGTATATATGTACGTATGTATACGTATGTATGTATATATGTACGTATGTATGTATACATTACGTATGTACGTATATATGTACGTATGTACGTATATATGTACGTATATATGTACGTATGTACGTATATATGTACGTATGTATACGTATATATGTACGTATGTATACGTATGTATGTATACGTATATATGTACATATGTATGTATGTATATGTACGTCTGTACGTATATATGTACGTATGTATACGTATGTACGTATATATATATATATGTATTTGTATGTATGTGTGTGTATATATGTATGTGTGTGTGTATATATATATATATATATATATATATATATATACAGTACACATGTATATATATATATATGTGTGTGTATGTGTATGTATATATATATGTATATAAATATACATATGTATATATATATGTGTGTGTGTATATATATATACGTGTGTATTAGAGATGCGCGGTTTGCGGGCACAACCTGCCCGCCACCCCTGTTGCCGTTGGCGCGTAAAAGGGTTCACTCCGCGCGCAGTGCGCTCACGAAAGGGGTGGGGCTCACCCTGGTTGATATAGACAGCAGGACGGTGGCCATGGACGTCGGAACCCGCTAAGGAGTGTGGAACAACCCACCTGCCGAATCAACTAGCCCTGAAAATGGATGGCGCTGGAGTGTTGGGCCCATA
>NC_084565.2:36745000-36755000 GCF_033978685.3 Nerophis lumbriciformis
TCATGGACCACTGATCTCAGTCTCTCGGATGCTGGAGGTTCTAGTCTTCAGTACTCACAGCGGCTCCCCAGCAGGTAGCTCAGGCCCACAGTCACGTTCTTGATCTTGAAACGTCCCGTGGAGCGCAAGTCCAGCGCCGCCTCCTGGCCGGCCTGCAGGTAGGCGATGGCGTGGAGCCCTCTGCAGGCTGCGCGTGACTCCTCTAGGATGAAGGTGTGGAGGGGGGCTGCCATCCCCACCACCCTCAGCTGCAGCTTCCCGCTGGCCTCCTGGTCCAGGCTCCTGTAGCACACGTCCATGTAGAGGACGTAGGGCCCCGTGCAGTTGACAGAAATCTTGCTTTTGTGCTTGTCGGCCAGGTCCATCATGTTCCTGCTGCGGATGTTCTTGAAATGGAAGGTGGCGTTACCCCAGATGTCTGTGGGCGGACCACCGACAATTAGAGTGAGACAAGTGAGTAAGATCTTGGTATTAAAAGTCCATCTTGTAAGCCATTTACAAGGCTTCCCAGCAGGCACAAGACGTTGATACAACGTTGATTATACATACACTATATTGCCAAAAGTATTTGGCCACCCATGCAGTCTGAAATGTAGCGTTCTCCTGGCAACTTCCAAACCCAGACTGGTCCATCAGATTGCCAGATGGAAAAGCGTGATTCATCACTCCAGAGAAGGCGTCTCCACTGCTCTAGAGTCCAGTGGCGACGTGCTTTACACCACTGCATCCCACGCTTTGCATTGGACTTGGTGATGTATGGCTTAGATGCAGCTGCTCGGCCATGGAAACCCATTCCATGAAGCTCTCTCACGTACTGTACGTGGGCTAATTGGAAGGTCACATGAAGTTTGGAGCTCTGTAGCATCTGACTGTGCAGAAAGTCTTTGCACTATGCGCTTCAGCATCCGCTGACCCCTCTCTGTCAGTTTACGTGACCTACCACTTGCTGGCTGAGTTGCTGTTGTTCCCAAACTCTTCACTTTTCTTATAATAAAGCCGACAGTTGACTTTGGAATATTTAGGATCGAGGAAATTTCACGACTGGATTTGTTGCACAGGTGGCATCCTATGACAGTTCCGCGCTGGAAATCACTGAGAGCGGCCCATTCTTTCACAAATGTTTGTAGAAACAGTCTCCATGCCTAAGTGCTTGATTTTATACACCTGTGGCCTGGCCAAGTGATTAGAGCACCTGATTCTGATATTTTGGATGGCTGGCCAAATACTTTTGGCAATAAAGTGTATGTACAGATTTGGAAATATTAGGGTAACACACAAAAACACCAGTTTCAAAACATTCACCAAGTCAATGTTGCATCGTAAGCAGTAGCAATTCCAGAAGGCTTCCTCACCTGAGATGACGTCAAACTGGATGTGCACGTCGTCTCCAGGCGCCTGCTGAAAACACAGAAATGGACTTTTAGGGATTTTAATGTGTGTCGTTTCTGATGGCCTCTGCTACTACTAAGTTTAGGAACATAAAGTCGCCATTGAGCACACCAAGGTCATGTCCTCGGTATTTTTTAAGTGACAAAAAAAGATGACATGACGCACTGCAAATATACTTCACTGCAAAAAGTCAGTGTTCAAAAACAAGAAAAAAAATTACAAAAACAAGGGGTATTTTATTTGAACTAAGCAAAATGATCTGCCAATAGAACAAGAAAATTCGGCTCGTCAAGACTTTCCAAAACAAATAAAATTAGCCAACCTCAATGAACCCAAATATACCTTAAAATAAGTATATTCTCACTAATAACAAGTGCACTTTTCTTGGTAGAAAAAAAAAAGAGACCTTTTTGCTCAATATGTTGAAAAATATTCTTAAATTAAGTAAATGCTAGTGACATTGTCTAGACATAATGATATGCGCTCGGCATAATTTTTTCTTTTCATGCTTGAAGTAAGAAATTATTACTTTAAAAAAGTAGTTGTATACTTGTGAGTGTTGATGACACAGCTTTGCAACAGTTGATATTCTAGTTTCAAGCATGTTTTACTCAATATAGGTCATCAAATCTCAGCAACAAGCTGTAATATCTTTCTGAGATCATTTAGGACCAAAACCCTTAAAACAAGTAAAACACATAAAATCTGCTTAGTGAGAAGAATTATCTTATCATACAGAAAATAAACAAATATCACCCTTATTTGAGATATTTCATCTTACTTAGATTTCAGTTTTTGCAGTGTTTGTGAAGGACATCATGTGCGCGGTACATCATCATCTCTCAATATACGATCTTTGGTCATGCGACAACTCCAGACAACAATGTAACGCAATGAAGTCCACTTTTACTTTAAACATGATTCGATACGAAATGAGCTGTCAACAAACTGGCGTCACTAATGTTCGTTTTACCGGAATGAAATCGATGTTAAACGCTGTCGGTGTAATACTGTTGTCATGTCAGTCATGTGCCGCCCCCCACACACACACACCCAGAACACGCGCTGTGCAAAGGGATCCGCTGTCCGTGTGTAATAATCTCCTTCCGTGTCTGTCCCTGACGCCCGCATTTCAGGCTGGCCGCTCTGGAAACACTCTGTAGAAACGCTGCTCACCCACACTGCGCGTCTGAGCTGCTGTGACTTAGACCAGTGTTTTTCAACCACTAGTGTGCCGTGAGTTACAGTCTGGTGTGCCGTGGGAGATTATCTAAATTCACCTATTTGGGTTAAAAATATTTTTTGCAAACCAGTAATTATAGTCTGCAAATGATGTGTTGTTGTTGAGTGTCGGTGCTGTCTAGAGCTCAGCAGAGTAACCGTGTAATACTCTTCCATATCAGTAGGTGGCAGCCGGTAGCTAATTGCTTTGTAGATGTCGCAAACAGCGGGAGGCAGCGTGCAGGTAAAAAGGTGTCTAATGCCTAAACCAAAAATAAACAAAAGGTGAGTGCCCCTAAGAAAAGGCATTGAAGCTTAGGGAAGGCTATGCAGAACGAAACTAAAACTGAACTGGCTACAACGTAAACAAAAACAGAATGCTGGACGACAGCAAAGACTTACTGTGGAGCAAAGACGGCGTCCACAAAGTACATCCGAACATGACATGACAATCAACAATGTCCCCACAAAGAAGGATAAAAACAACTGAAATATTCTTGATTGCTAAAACAAAGTAGATGCGGGAAATATCGCTCAAAGGAAGACATGAAACTGCTACAGGAAAATACCAACAAAATAGGAGTGCAAGACAATAACTGAAACACTACACACAGGAAAACAGTTAAAAACTCCAAATAAGTCAGTGGGTGATGTGACAGGTGATGACAGTACACCTACTTTGAGACAAGAGCTATATTGATGCATGCTTGGTTATGGTTTAAAGTCATATCCAACGACTTTTTACTGTCAACTGAGTTTCGTTTTTTAGTGCTGGTGGTGTGCCTCCGGATTTTTTCAACGCAAAAAATGTGCCTAAGCTCAAAAATGGTTGAAAAACACTGACTTAGATTACCATCGTAACTAATTAGATTACCATCCATCTTCTTCCGCTTATCCGAGGTCGGGTCGCGGGGGCAGCAGCCTAAGCAGGGAATCCCAGACTTCCCTCTCCCCAGCCACTTCGTCCAGCTCCTCCCGGGGGATCCCGAGGCGTTCCCAGGCCAGCCGGGAGACATAGTCTTTCCAACGTGTCCTGGGTCTTCCCCGTGGCCTCCTACCAGTCGGACGTGCCCTATACGCCTCCCTAGGGAGGCGTTCGGGTGGCATTCTGGGAATTCATGGAATTTTTTGGAACTTGGAAAAATAATAAGTCGGATATTATATATAATATACAATAAGTCCAGGATGAGTGGAGTATGTTGAAGGTAGAATGGTTTGAATAGGTTGAAAAATGTGGAAGTGGTGGAAGTTTTGAAAAATGACCAATTCATTTTGAATGCCAAAAATGTCCCGGAAAACCTGGAATTCTGGGAAATCTGGGAATTTGTCAAGGTAAAGCCAGCGATTCCCGAATAGGCTGAATAGTTTGAAGTTGGAACGGTTTGAATCGAATGAAAAAAAATGTGGAAGGTAAAGGGCACCAACATCTGGAGAGCAATAAATAGATGAATTTTGGTGTAGAAAACCATGATATATATATCATACATATTATATATATTATATATTATTTGTTGCACTGCAAAAACTGAAATCTAAGTAAGATTAAATATCTCAAATAAGGGTGATATTTGCTTATTTTCTGTCTGATAAGATAATTCTTCTCACTAAGCAGATTTTATGTTAGTGTTTTACTTGTTTTAAGGGGTTTGGTCCTAAATGATCTCAGTAAGATATTACAGCTTGTTGCTGAGATTTGATGACCTATATTGAGTAAAACATGCTTGAAACTAGAATATCAACTGATGCAAAGCTGTGTCAACACTCACAAGTATAAAACTACTTTTTTAAAGTAATAATTTCTTACTTCAAACATGGAAAAAAAAAATCATGATGTATGCATATTATTATGTCAAGATAATGGCACTAGCATTTACTTAATTTAAGAATATTTTTCAACATATTTAGCAAAAAGGTCTCTTTTTTTTTTTCTACCAAGAAAAGTGCCCTTGTTATTTGTGAGAATATACTTACTTTAAGGTATTTTTGGGTTCGTTGAGGTTAGCTAATTTTACTTGTTTTGGAAAGTCTTGACAAGCCGAATTTTCTTGTTCTATTGGCAGATAATTTTGCTGAGTTCAAATAAAATACCCCTCATTTTTTGTATTTTTTTTTCTTGTTTTTGAACACTGACTTTTTGCAGTGTGGTAGCAGGGGGTGTATATTGTAGCGTCCCGGAAGAGTTAGTGCTGCAAGGGGTTCTGGGTATTTGTTCCGTTGTTTGTTGTGTTACGGTGCGGATGTTCTCCCGAAATGTGTTTGTCATTCTTGTTTGGTGTGGGTTCACAGTGTGGCACATATTTGTAACAGTGTTAAAGTTGTTTATACGGCCACCCTCAGTGTGACCTGTATGGCTGTTGACCAAGTATGGTTGGCATTCACTTATGTGTGTGTAAAAGCTGCATATATTATGTGACTCGGCCGGCACGCTATTTGTATGGAGGAAAAGCGGACGTGACTACAGGTTGTAGAGGATGCTAAATGCAGTGCCTTTTAAGGCACGCCCCCAATATTGTTGTCCGGGTGGAAATCGGGAGAAATTTGGGAGAATGGTTGCCCCGGGAGATTTTCGGGAGGGGCACTGAAATTCGAGAGTCTCCAGGGAAAATCGGGAGGGTTGGCAAGTATGAGTTCCATTGGCAGCAAAATGGGCCCAGAGCATAGTTCTACCACCACCATGCTTGACGGTAGGAATGATGTTCCTGGGATTAAAGGCCTCACCTTTTCTCCTCCAAACATATTGCTGGGTATTGTTGCCAAAAAGCTCCATTTTTGTTTCATCTGACCACATAACTTTCCTCCAGAAGGTCTTATCTTTGTCCATGTGATGTTTTTAAACAAGGAAAAATTACAAAAGTTTGACTAAAGTAAAAAAATAATGAAATGTATTTTTTGGGTGCTTTCGCAGCTGATTGTGCTGTGTTGTTTTATCTTGGTTTCTGTTTGGACATAGCGCTGAGTGTTGAAGGGGAGTGGCGACACATCTCCACGTATTGCGTAACGCAGACGCTCGCTCTGTTGGTTAGCGCTCGGTTTGACGTGTGCGCAAAGACCTTAACGTGCCGTTCCAATCCCTCGTGCACGGCCAGAAAGATATGCTTGTGAATATGAAAAGAAAACATTTCTGACTGCGCTCTACTCTCGAGACAGCTTAGATCTGAACCAGAGTGTCACAACCCTCAAGACTCTCGGGACAGCTTAGATCTGAACCAGAGTGTCACACTCGTGACTATACTAGCAAAGATGCAGTAGGTATGCGAACTAGCTAGCTAACACAGATATCGTACTTTCCGGACCATAAGCCGCACATTTTTTCCAACGCTTTGAACCCTGCGGCTTATAAAACAGTGTGTTTCTTCGTTAACGGCAGTAATGTTTTGTATTAAGAAATAGTTGTCATAACGGGGACATTGAAAAGGTGTGTTGTTGTTTATGCTCTGGCGGCATCTTTTGGACAAGTTTGCTCACTGCAGGTGCTGCGAGTTGACAATATACTTCCTGTCTTGATCCGGAAAAATATTATTCTATAGCATTTCTGCTCTAAAGTATTCTTCATTCATCACTCCAAGCAATGTTTGTAAGTTTTACAATAGAACTAAAACAATTCATACTTACTAAACCGTCCCACGTGTGATGTCTGTGGGAGTGTTTTCATTCATATTTGTATGTGCTATCGTTATGTAATCAAGCTAGCGTTGGTAGCATTAGTGAATATGCCAACACGTATGTCTGTGTTAGTATTATTATTCCGTTAGTATTGTTTCAGTTACGTAAATTCACCAAATTCACCGTGGACTTATTGAGTTTGTTTAGCTGATTGGAGAGCTAGTTTCTGCAGCGAGTGGGTCCATGACGATGACTTCTGTTTTGTTTGATCAGCCGTTTTACTGCTGTGTGTCAGGCACCGTTTGGAAACAATTAAGATATGTAAATAAACATTTATAAAATCTTTCGTTCTGCTAAATATCTGGGACTTATGGTCCGATGCGGCTAATATATGTAGAGATATTTTATTTCTTCTGAAATTTGGTGGGTGTGGCTTAAATACGGGTGTGCTCTGTCACCTGGAAATTGATGTATTTAGTATGTTTTTATTTAGTTTCATGCTAAAAATGACAATAAACTTCCTGTCTTGTTCCGTAAAAATATTCTTACATAGCATTTCTGCTCAAAAGTATTCTTCATTCATCACTCCAAGCAATGTTTGTAAGTTTTACAATAGAACTAAAACAATTCATACTTACTAAAACCGTCCCATGTGTGATGTCTGTGGGAGTGTTTTCATTCATATTTGTACGTGCTATCGTAATGTAATCAAGCTAGCGTTGGTAGCATTAGTGAAAATGGCAACACGTATGTAATTTACAAAATCTTTCGTTGTGCTAAATATCTGCGGCTTATGGTCCGGTGCGGCATACATATGTAGACATAATTTATTCTGAAATTTGGTGGGTGTGGCTTAAATACAGGTGTGCTCTGTCACCTGGAAATTGATGTATTTAGTATGTTTTTATTTAGTTTCATGCTAAAAATGACAAACTTCCTGTCTTGTTCCGGAAAAATATTCTTCCATAGCATTTCTGCTCAAAAGTATTCTTCATTCATCACGCCAAGCAATGTTTGTAAGTTTTACAATAGAACTAAAACAATTCATACTTACTAAACCGTCCCACGTGTGATGTCTGTGGGAGTGTTTTCATTCATATTTGTACGAGCTATCGTAATGTAATCAAGCTAGCGTTGGTAGCATTAGTGAATATGCCAACACGTATGTCTGTGTTAGTATTATTATTCCATTAGTATTGTTTCAGTTCCGTAAATTTACCAAATTCACTGTGGACTTAGAGTGTGTTTAGCTGATTGGAGAGCCAGTTTCCGCAGCTAGTGGGTCCATGGCGATGACTTCTGTTTTGTTTGATCAGCCGTTTTACTGCCATGTGACAGGCACCGTTTGGAAACAATTAAAATATGTAAATGATAAATAAATGGGTTGTACTTGTATAGCGCTTTTCTACCTTCAAGGTACTCAAAGCGCTTTGACACTACTTCCACATTTACCCATTCACACACTGATGGAGGGAGCTGCCATGCAAGGCGCTAACCAGCACCCATCAGGAGCAAGGGTGAAGTGTCTTGCTCAGGACACAACGGACATGACGAGGTTGGTACTAGGTGGGGATTGAACCAGGGACCCTTGGGTTGCGCACGGCCACTCTTCCACTGCGCCACGCCGTAAATAAACATTTACAAAATCTTTTGTTCTGTTAAATATCTGCAGCTTATGGTCCGATGCGGCTATTATATGTAGAGATATTTTATTTCTTCTGAAATTTGGTGGGTGTGGCTATAATGTGTGCTCTGTCGCCTGGACATTGATGTATTTAGTATGTTTAGTTTCATGCTAAAAATTATTTAATTTCTTAACGTGTTGTTTATGCAAGGACACATTTTCACTTCCTGTATGATATTTATATTCTGACAAGAATTAGCATTCAAGTTATGATTTGATTAAAGTCAGATCACAGTACCGTCTGAGTAGTAATATTCATGTCAATCAGCTTGGTCTTCTCGACAATACTTTTTTGAAATGATACTTTCCAAAAGGTCATGCCACAATGCGACCGCCGCCGCCGCCGCCGCCCCTTCATCGTAGGTGGAAAGTCCAATGTGCGAAGTCTAAAGGTCTAAAGGCGAGTGTCCCCTGCATCTGATTCATAGCTAAAGAGAGAGTGGGACTAACCGAGCTGCCTACTTATCAGAGCACCAACACTGAGTCATCCCAGTCGTGTTTGCCGGCCTACTGACCAGTAAACATGACGTAAAGTTTCCTAAATGACTGCCAGTAATTGGTGGCTCCCTTTTTTCTCCACACTCTTTGACTAGTAGAAATGTGGCCATGAATAACGATGTTACTTTTTTTGTAGTAATCTACAGTAGTGGTCAAAAGTTGACATACACTTGTGAAGAACATAATGTCATGGCTGTCTTGAGTTTCTGTTGTGGCCAAACAGCTAAATTTTTGTTTCATCTGAAATCAGATGGACAAAGATAAAACCTTCTGGAGGAAAGTTCTGTGGTCAGATGAAACAAAAATTGAGCTTTTTGGCAACAATACCCAGCAATATATGTTTGGGTGGAGAAAAAGTGAAGCGTTTAATCCCAGGAACACCGTTCCTACCGTCAAGCATGGTGGTGGTAGTATTATGCTCTGGGCCTGTTTTGCTGCCAATGGAACTGGTGATTTACAGAGAGTAAATGGGACAATGAAAAAGGAGGATTACCTCCAAATTCTTCAGGATAAGCTAAAATTATCAGCCCTGAGGTTGGGTCTTGGGCGCAGTTGGGTGTTCCAACAGGACAATGAACCCAAACACACGTCAAAAAGGAATGGCTAAATCAGGCTAGAATTAAGGTTTTAGAATGGCATTCCCAAAGTCCTGACTTAAACGTGTGGACAATGCTGAAAGGTTGGTTGGTTAATTAATGAACACTGATTGGATTGGAAAAAAAAAATCAACATAAAACATTTTTTATTAAATTTGTTCATTATTGTTAATTAATACATTTCCAATTACTCCATACTTCATTTAATTTTCCAATTTATTACTTAAATTATCTGTCAGACCCAGAAGAGCTAATTGGTTAACGCCCACAATGATTAATTATTCATGTTCCTATTCCAACCCATCCCAGCCTAGGAATTACGATGGTACACTTACCAACTTTAGCTTCAGCACACAGGAGGAGCTAACCCCCGAGGTTACCCTTGACTTTTGGACTATAGACTATTTATTATTATTACCCATACTTACCTTTTTAACTATAAGTTAATTAACCCACTACCACTTAGCTTTACTCTGTGTGAGGGAGGTGAAACACCCCCACATTGTCCGGCGTCCCCACTCCTGCATTCTTTGGCTTGGCAAGCCGATCGACCTGACTGGGATTGAACCCAGGACCCTTTGAATGGGAGCTAGCTGTTTAACCATTCAGCTATTCTCGGTCTTCTTGAGGCAAGATTTCGGGCCCCAATGACATATTTATTTGAGAAGCTGTCTCAGAAAATTATGAGATCTAGAGTGTGATTAATCTGACTTAAAAAAAATAATCACTTGACAGCCCTTAGATATACTGTATACATTTTAATGTGTATATGTACTGTATATATACATATACAGTATGTATAGTATATATATATACGTATGTATATATACTGTGTATATGAATACGTATATATATATATATAATATATATATATATATATTTAGGGCTGCAAATCTTTAGGCGTCCCACGACTCGATACAATATCGATATTTTTTCAATTCAACACGATTCCCGATTCAAAAGGATTCTCATTCATTCAATACATAGGATTTCAGCAGGATCTACCCCA
>NC_084565.2:36760000-36802500 GCF_033978685.3 Nerophis lumbriciformis
CATGTTCCTTATGAGTGTGTTCACACTGAACACACTCATAAGGAACATAATGAGTGTGTTCACACTGAACACACTCTTGTTCCTTATGAGTGTGTTCAGAGTGAACACACATCATGTTCCTTATGAGTGCACTCATAAGGAACATGATGAGTGTGTTCACACTGAACACACTCTTGTTCCTTATGAGTGTGTTCAGAGTGAACACACTCATCATGTTCCTTATGAGTGCACTCATCATGTTCCTTATGAGTGTTTTCAGTGTGAACACACTCATCATGTTCCACATTTGGGGAAGGAAATCAAATGAAAAACAAAATGAGTGAAAAATTATCTTATTTTTTAATATGGAAGATAAATTCCACCCATGACCCCCCCTTTTTTTCTGTTCAAGTCTGTGATGTCAGTAGATTTCTTAATAAAGGGCACACACACACACACACACACTTTTCCACACACAGACCCACACTCTTACACGCACACACACTTTTCCACACACAGACCCACACACACACTCTTCCACACACAGACCCACACACCCACACTCTTCCACACACACACACCCACACTTTTCCACACACAGACCCACACTTTTCCACACACAGACCCACACTCTTACACACACACACACACACACACACACACACACTTTTCCACACACAGACCCACACTCATCCACACACACAGACCCACACTCTTCCGCACACACACCCAAGCTTTTCCCCCCACACCCACACTTTTCTACACACAGACCCACACTTTTCCACACACACACACACACACCCACTCTTCCACACACACACACACACACACCCACACTCTTCCACACACACACACAAACTTTTTCCACACATAGACCCACACTCTTCCACACACACACACACACTTTTCCCCACACAGATCCACACTTTTCCACACACACACACACACACACACACACTCTTCCACACACAGACCCACACTTTTCCACACACAGACCCACTCTTCCACACACAGACCCACACACAGACTCACACTCTTCCACACACACACCCACACTTCCACACACATCCACACAGACCCACACTCTTCCACACACAGACCCACTCTTCCACACACATCCACACACAGACCCACTCTTCCACACACAGACCAACTCTTCCACACACACACCCACTCTTCCACACACACACCCACACTTTTCCACACACAGATCCACACTTTTCTACACACAGACCCACACTTTTCCACACACACACACCCACTCTTCCACACTTCCACACACACACCCACACCTTTCCACACACAGACCCACACACACCCACTCTTCCACACACACCCACACTCACACTTTTCCACACACAGATCCACACTTTTCTACACACAGACCCACACTCTTCCACACACAGACCCACACTCTTCCACACACAGACTCACACTCTTCCACACACACACCCACACTTCTACACACATCCACACAGACCCACACTCTTCCACACACAGACCCACTCTTCCACACACACCCACACTTTTCCACACACAGATCCACATTTTTCTACACACAGACCCACACTCTTCCACACACACACACCCACTCTTCCACACTTCCACACACACACTTTTCCACACACCCACTCTTCCACACAGACCCACACTCTTCTACACACACACCCACACTTCCACACCCACACTCACACTTTTCCACACACAGATCCACACTTTTCTACACACAGACCCACACTCTTCCACACACCCCTCCCACACACACACTCCCACACACACACACACACACACACACACACACTTCTACACACAGACCCACACTCACACTCTCCCACACACACACACAGACCCCCACATGCACACACACAGACCCACACCCACACACACACACACACAGACCCCCACACACCCACAGACCCACACACACTTCCACACAGATAATAGTAAGACAATAGCCATGTGTGTGTGTGTGTTACTAGAGTTCAGTACGTACACTCGCCTGCTTTGATGCGTGGACTCAAAATGAAAACCACTTCCTGTTCTTCAGACAGAAGGCAGGTCACTTCCTGTTCTTCAGACAGAAGGCAGGTGAGGTCCAAAGATGGCAAGTTGAGAATAGAAAGGCTGCCTCCATCCTTCTCTCTGGTCCCAAAGTGGAAGTTGTCCACAGGAAGTGTGCATGAAAGGTGGAAGTCGTCCACAGGAAGTGTGCATGAAGGGAAACATCATCCAGTAGTCGTTAGTTCCACCCTGTAGGTCCGTCTTGTAGCGTCATGTGGTTAAGGGTGTGTCGGGTTCATGCGGTCTTCTATCAGCATGTTGTCGGGTCCTAGCGCCTCCATGCACTGCTTGACCGTGGCCATGACGACCGTGAGGCGGCGGTCCAGGGCGGCGAGGTGCGGCGAGGCCAGCACGGGCTGGATGGGGTCGAACGCCAGCGCCCGCTGCAGGGCGGAGCTCAGAGCCCCGCCCTGCAGCAGGTTCAGCCTATTCCAGGTGGACACGCGGATCCTGGCGAGAGGAAATGAGGCGACATGTGGGGAGAGGTGGCGGATGAAAGAAATGGAGGCGGAGACTCACATGCAACACTGGTAGAGCGGCGCCAAGATGCTTCGCTCGTCCATGGCAGCGTTCCCGAAGCTGGCCAGGGGAGACATGGAGAGCACTCAAACATAAACATGGCCACTCAGCGGTAGCCACTCACCTCTTGGCGTTGTCTATAATGATGAGCATGCTGGCGCCACCGTCGTCCTGGAAACTCTCGTAGTGGTGGCGGTCGGCGTTCCCGATGAGATAATCAAATATGGCCGTGTCGATGATGTCCAGCAGCCGCGGCCCCGCATCATACGGGGGCATTTTCTTCACCGCCTCGCAGTAGCCCTCGTCGTACTCCCACCTGTATGTTTGTCAACACCAGATGACCACTGCAATGTATCCCCTCTGACATACTCTATATTGCCAAAAGTATTTGGCCAGCCATCCAAATGATAAGAATCAGGTGTCCTAATCACTTGGCCTGGTCACAGGTGTATAAAATCAAGCACTTAGACATGGAGACTGTTTCTACAAACATTTGTGAAAGAATGGGCCACTTTCAGTGATTTCCAGCAAGGAACTGTCATAGCATGCCACTTGTGCAACAAATCCAGTCATGGATTTGTCATCTGATGGACCAGTCTAGGTGTGGAGGTTGCCGGGAGAATGCTACATTTCGGACTGCATAGAGCCGAGTGCGAAATTTGGTGGAGGAGGAATTATGGTGTGGGGTTGTTTTTCAGGAGTTGGGCTTGGCCCCTTAGTTCCAGTGAAAGGAACTTTGAATGCTCCAGGATACCAAAACATTTTGGACAACTCCATGCTCCCAACCTTGTGGGAACAGTTTGGAGCAGGCCCCTTCCTCTTCCAACATGACTCTGAACCAGTGCACAAAGCAAGGTCCATCAAGACATGGATGACAGAGTCTGGTGTGGATGAACTTGACTGGCCTGCACAGAGTCCTGACCCGAACCCAATAGAACACCTTTTGGGATGAATTAGAACGGAGATTGAGAGCCAGGCCTTCTCCACCAACATCAGTGTGTGACCTCACTAGGGCTGCAACAACTAATCGATTAAAATCGATTTATAAAAATAGTTGGCGATTAATTTGGTCATCGATTCGTTGGATTTATGCTATGTGCATGCGCAGAGGCTAATTTTTATTTTACATTATTTTTTAAATGAACCTTTATTTATAAACTGCAACATTTACAAACAGCTGAGAAATAATCAAAATCAGTATGGTGCCAGTATGCTGTTTTTTTTTCAATAAAATACTGGAAAGGATAGAAATGTAGTTTGTCTCTTTTATCCGATTGTTAATCGATTAATCGAAGTAATAATCGACAGATTAATTGATTATCAAATTAGTTGTTAGTTGCAGCCCTAGACCTCACCAATGCGCTTTTGGAAGAATTGTGGATAATTCCTATAAACACACTCCGCAACCTTGTGGACAGCCTTCCCAGAAGAGTTGAAGCTGTAATAGCTGCAAAATCATCATATTGAACCCTATGGTTTAGGAATGGGATGGCAGTTCAAGTTCATATGTGAGTCAAGGCAGGTGGACAAATACTTTTGGCAATATAGTGTAGTTTCATATTCCCACAGGATCGAAAGGAGCAGTGTAGAAGTACCAAGACAAGTACCTTAAATTCCAAACTACCGTATTTTTCGGACTATAAGTCGCAGTTTTTTTTCATAGTTTGGCCGTTGGTGCAACCTATACTCAGGAGCGACTTATGTGTGAAATTATCAACACATTACCGTAAAATATCAAATAATATTATTTATCTCATTCACGTAAGAGACTAGACGTATAAGATTTCATGGGATTTAGCGATTAGGAGTGACAGATCGTTTGGTAAACGTATAGCATGTTCTATATGTTATAGTTATTTGAATGACTCTTACCATAACATGTTACGTTAACATACCAGTTGGTTATTTATGCCTCATATAACGTACACTTATTCAGCCTGTTGTTCACTATTCTTTATTTATTTTAAATTGCCTTTCAAATGTCTATTCTTGGTGTTGGCTTTTATATGCGACTTATATATGTTTTTTTCCTTCTTTATTATGTATTTTCAGCCGGTGCGTCTTATACTCCGAAAAATACGGTATAAGCCGCTACTTTTTTCCTAGGCTTTGAACCAAGCGGCTTATAAAACGGTGCTGCTAATTTATAGATCTTTTTTCGCTGGCGACCTTAAATAGTTAAACACACTGAATAGGAGTGTTACCGTTTGTGCTATGGCGCCATCTTTTGGACGAGTTTGTTCACTGCACGTGCTGCATTGCCCTTCTGTTTAGACCTGAGTTATGTGAGCTATGTACCTACCGGACGTAAAGTTGCCGTTTGGTATTCTATCTGTCCATAGCGTTCTACTCCTATGGAATCTTCAATTATAACTCCAATCAACATTTGTAAGTTTTATAACATAACAATTTTTTACTTACTAAACCGTCCCATGTGTGATGTCTGTAGGAGTGTTTTCATGCATATTTGTATGTGCTATGGTAATGTAATCAAGCTAGTGTCATTAGCATTAGCTACTATGCTAAGATGTTTACAAATGTAGTATTTTGTATTGTTTCAGTTTTGTAAATTCACCAAAAACGTTATTGAGTCTGTTTAGCTGATTGGAGAGTAAGCTTCTGCAGCTAGTGGGTCCATGACCATGACTTCTGTTTTGTTTGATCAGCCGTTTTACTGCCGTGCTACAGACACCGTTTGGAAACAATTAAGGTATGTAAATAAACATTTATAAAATCTATGTAAATAACTCATTTCACAACGTATATATCTGCAGATAATATATGGGAAAACTTTTTTTTTTTGCCAAAATTTAGTGGGTGCGGCTTTTATCCCAGTGTGCTCTGTAGTCGGGAAAATACAGTACTTGTGTTTAAACAAGGTAATTACTCATTAATTAATTGGTTGGAATAACACAAATGACATGATACATGGAAAGATTGACCTTAGTGAGGATATATTCTACATATTTGTAAAAACATGTTTTCAAAATCATAGCACCTATTTAAAAAAAATAAATTAATCATAAATCGACTCATAATTTACTTGATTATTTTTCTTAAATTGCTCATCCCAGGTCACATAATTCAGGAAGTGTTTAAAAATGATTGTTCTGCAATTAAAATTAAACATGAATACAATTAAACACTTTAAAAAGGTAACTAACCAGTACTAAATAATTATAGTTCGCCACAGCAAGTCCATCACATAATCCAAATGTTGTTGACTATAAACATGTGGCCCTCGTATTACGGTGTTCTGTGCTTGCAAACACGCTACAATAAACTAATCAAAACATTCATATTGCTTGGTGAAAAGAGTTAGATTGCAGCATGTGCATGTTGCTCATCTACATTTAGAAATATTTGTTTTCTCAAAACTATTCATCTACTTGCTACATTGACCGTCAATACCTGCTGACTTTCTGATCTGACATGTTTCTACCTCCACTTTGTTAAATGTAATCATCACGTGTTCTTCTCTTGGTTGGAGACTTTACATCAGTTTTGGGCGATACTACAAATTTGGGTGTCGATCCAATACCAAGACATTACAGGGACAGTATCGGTCACACCAATGCCGTTACTTCAAATGTTCAAGATCATTGAATGATTACATTTTTGATCACAATTATAATCAGACAAAAACACAGTATGGCGGTGTAACAATTGTCAATGAAATGTTTTATTATTTTTTACTATTGGCTCTGATTTAAATCCTTTGGTTTTTGTCCGTAAAGCCCTTCTGTGTTTTTAAATGATAATAATGACTAAAGATTGTTTTTGTTGTAAAAAAAATAAAAAAAATAAAAAAAATACTGGATCTGATCACCGTGGTACTATAGTACTTGGTATCCTTACTGCCGATATTTGTATCAATTTGGTCCAACGTTTTCTAAAAAATAATGTAAAAAAACAACAACTTAAAGCCTTGTCAGGCTGTTTTACTGACATATACTACTCATGTTTAAATAACTTTTACTGCAAATGAAAATAATACATATAATTATGTAATATAAAAATACATACTGTATATATAAATATATATGTGTAAATGTGTGTGTTTATATATATATATATATATATATATATTTTTTTTTTTTTTTTTTTTGCGGGGGGCCATTCTTGTAGTTTTCACCTCCAAAACCAGTTCAATATAGATTTTTCATTATAATAATGACTTAAGGTTTTTTTTTATTGTAAAAAATAAAAAACGGTTCTGATCACTGTGGTATCGGCCTGATACTATACTACTTGGTATCCTTACTGTCGATATTTGTACCAATTTGGTCCAACGTTTCCTAACAAATAATGTAAAAAAACAACAACTTAAAGCCGTGTCAGGCTTTTTTACTGACATATACTACTCATGTTTAAATAACTTTTACTGCAAATGAAAATATAATGCATATAATATATTATCCATCCATTTTCTACCGCTTGTCCCTTTTGGGGTCGCAGAGGGTGCTGGAGCCTATCTCAGCTGCATTCGGGCGGAAGGCGGGGTACACCTTGGACAAGTCGCCACCTCATCACAGATAGACAGACATACCGGTATATATTATGTAATATATAAATACATACTGTATATATAAATATATGTGTAAATGTGTGTGTTTATATATATATATATATATAATTTTTTTTTTTTTTTTTTTTTTTTTTTTTTTTTTGCGGGGGGCCATTCTTGTAGTTTTCCCCTCCAAAACCAGTTCAATATAGATTTTTCATTATAATAATGACTTAAGGTTTTTTTTGTATTGTAAAAAAAAAAAAAAGGATCTGATCACTGTGGTGTCAGCCTGATACTATACTACTTGGTATCCTTACTGTCTATTTGTACCAATTTGCTCACTTTTTTTTTTTTTTTTTTTTTTTTTTTACATTCAAGAGCTCTCGCTCGTGGTTAGCATATCCTACGGTGTGTGGAGTAGCATGTTTAGCTATTCCTCGTCCTCCAGTGAATTTGCCACCATGGAGGGGAGGATTGACTTAGAAGTGTTTTTGCACTGTGGAGGGACGTTAGCCGCCAGCGATGGCACGATTGTTAGCTTGTGGCGGTCACATTTGCGGACAGTGCCATCGACATGCATTATCACCATATAACGATAATAAATGGTAATATTATTATTATTATTATTATATGGTTTGTATCGTGCAACTCTACTTCTTAGTTACTTTGTGCACTTTACATGAAGGAGAAGGCAGGCTCTTCTGGTGGAAGTGCAGCAAAGAAAAGTAGAGCCATCACCATGGAAGTGAAAAAGAAGATGAGTCATATTGGCCACACTGTTGGTCTTAAAGGCTGCACTGGTGTGATCAGCGTGAAATTTGGACTTTTACGCGTCGTAGCAATGGACTATACTTTTACTTCAAAGGAGCGTAAGACCATTACAGGTCACATGGGGTGATGTCACCAAGTCTCCGCCCACCTGGCCAGTTTGCCCTCTCTGTAGGTGCGTCCCCAGGGATGCTTGTGTTTCTGCAGCGGCCAGACGTCCGGCAGCCACATGGTCAGTGAACCCTCCATCATGTCGCCCTCGGCACACGCCGGGTCGCTCTCCCGGCAGTAGAAACACTTCCCGTAGAAGCACGTGTTGTTTCCTGCCGCGTGCAAAAAGACGTGACTTTCACAGACGACGACACTGAGAGCGCGGCGGTCTCCTCACCCTTCGTGAGGAACGTCTTGAGCAGCTGGTCGGTGGACGCGGGTTTGAGCTCGGTGCGCAGGTTGATGTAACGTCCCACCACTAGGGGCGCTCTCCTGAAGCCCAGGATCCTGCGGCGAGGACGCGGTGTCAGCTCTCGTTTGCTGGCGAGTGAACGTAAGAATGACGTACCTGTCCAGGTGGAAGGCAGCCACCTCTGCGTTGTGTCGGTCGTAACCGGCGTACGGCTCCCCTTCCACCACGTAGTCGCGGCTGTATCTGGTGGGATAATAATGCACGTGTGGGACTCTCTTAGAAACCTTTCATCTACACCACGGGTGTCCCAACCTTTTTCCACTGAGGGCCACAGACTGACAAATCAAAGGCCATTTTGGTAGTTTTCACCTTCAAAACCAGTTCAGTATAGATTTCTATCAAAGAACTAGAAAACTTAAAATTCCGTAGAAATGTTGTGTGAATGCTGAAGAACCAAAGCCAAACTGAAAAGCTAAGGCTAGCGTCAGGTATCAAAATGTATGAGCAAAAAAGCAAGCATGCTAACAGTACTATGCTAATAACATGCTTAAAGATAGCATTAGTGCAATACCAAAAATATGACACTCAGATGTATATCTGCTAAATTAGCTAAAAATAAAGCTACCATGCTTATGCTTAGGTTGCATTTTTGGCCCATTTCGGTGAGAATCCTGCGTGTGGCTGAAGCATTAAGCAGGACTAGCTACTAGGGCTGCGAATCTTTGGGTGTCCCACGATTCGATTCAATATCGATTCTTGGGGTCACGATTCGATTATTTTTTTCCGATTCAACGCCATTCTCGATTCAAAAAGATTGTCTATTCATTCAATACATAGGATTTCAGCAGGATCTACCCCAGTCTGCTCAAGCAGAGTAGTAGATTTTTGTAAAAAGCTTTTATAATTGTAAAGGACAATGTTTTATCAACTGATTGCAATAATGTAAATTTGTTTTAACTATTAAATGAACCAAAAATATGACTTATTTTATCTTTGTGAAAATATTGGACACAGTGTGTTGTCAAGCTTATGAGATGTGATGCAAGTGTAAGCCACTGTGACACTATTGTTCTTTTTTTTTATAAATGTCTAATGATAATGTCAATGAGGGATTTTTAATCACTGCTATGTTGAAATTGCAACTAATATTGATACTGTTGTTGATAATATTCATTTTTGTTTCACTACTTTTGGATTGTGTTTGTGTCTTCTCTCAATTGCTCTGTTTATTGCAGTTCTGAGTGTTGCTGGGTCGGCTTTGGTTTTGGAATTGGATTGCATTGTTATGGTATTGCTGTGTATTGTTCTGTTGGATTGATTAACTACTAATTACATTGTGCTCAAACAACCACCAGGTAACATATGTGAGCAGATAATACTGTATCATTTCTTTCCCTTTCGGACTTATCAGGTCTGGTCAGTAGTGAATTTGGTAGGCAAAGATGCAACCTCACCTACTGTAAGTACCAAAATATATGACTGAGGTGTGTACCTGAAAAATGGGTTTAAAATGCTAGCATGCTAACGGCAGCATGCATTAAGTACCAAAACATGACTGAGGCGTATTCCTACAAAATTAGCTAATAAAAAAAGCTAGCATAGGAATACTAATGTTAGCATGCTAACAGGTATCATTCGTCAAGAAGCAAAATATTTGACGCTATGGTATATACCTACGAAATAAGCAACGAAAAATAACTAGCTTAGTAATGTTAGCAAACGCAACAGGTATCGTTCGTCAAGTAACAAGTATTTAACGCTTTAGTGTAAACCTACAAAATTATCAAAAAAGATAGCATGCTAATATTAGTGTCAGAATAATTGTATCTAAGTTACCACAAAACTTTGTGTTTCAATGAGTTCCCGGCGAGAAGACAAAAGCTGTCTTTGATCCTTCCAAGAAGAAGGCTTGTAAAACTCCACTGTGTAGGATGGGAAGCAACATGAAGGTGTTCTGTTTCTTTGATGTATTGTAATCAACAGAAAGATATTGTCTTGACCCCAATATCTACAAAGTAGAGAGGAAGCAGGACCTTTTGTTTGAACTGTTTTACAACCTTTTCTTTGAACTGTTGTAATCAAGGGTGGTGGCTGTTTACGACCCCCGTCCCTTAGAAACAGCTGTTGCCATGTAATCAGGGAAAGTCCAAATAAAAGAGGAGGCATACAATCTTTCGTCAGAGTGTGGTGAGACTGTACAAAGAGTACAGTCCAGAAGTTTCTCCACAATTGAGCCAAATTTAATTCTGTCTCTGTTTATTTCCTTACTTCTTGTCTTGTTTAATAGATGTCATTAGTGTTTGAACCTGACAATTAGAATGCTAAAAATTATGCCGTGGGCGGTGAAATAATTAGCTACGTGCCGCAAATGGTCCCTGTGCCGCACTTTGGACACCCCTGATCCCCATACAAGTGCTGACAAAGGTGTACCTTTTGGGTTTGAAGACCACTTTTTGCCCCCCGTCCAGAACCAGCATGGCTTTGAGTTGCGTCCCCATGTAGCCCACGTCGGCCCGTAGTATGCGGGTGGTGCTCAGAGCGGTGAGCACCGCCGCCAGCTCGGGCGTGTCCTCAGGGTAAACCTCCCGGGGACCCACCCAGAGGCTCGCTATCTCCCAGGGAGACTGCAGGGTGTGGGCAAGGCGAGCCCCCCGTGACAGAGACAGCCCCGCCTCCATCTGAAGGGGGAGACAACACGGACATTTAACATAACCACATCCTGCTATTCTGAAAAATACAAAATAAATCATTAACATACAAATCATTTCATTTTTAATGATGTATGCAACGTAAACAAAATTATTTTGGCACCGTTTTTAACATCACTCAAGTGTAAAAAGAAGTGGACCACACAAATAAATTCAAGCGATGTCATCATAGTGTACTGAGCAGCCAGGACAGAGACTTGCAGGTACCTATTTTTATTCTATGGTTATCATCACTGCTATTTGTGTGTGGCAACGTCGTCGTTCCGACATCGAATAGACCAGTGTTTTTCAAACACTGTGCTGTGGCACACTAGTGTGCCGTGAGATACAGTCTGGTGTGTCGTGGGAGATTCTGTAATTTCACCTAATAGGGTTACAACTATTTTTTGCAACCAAGTAATTATAATCGGCAAATAATGTGCCGTTGTTGAGTGTCTGTTCTGTCTAGAGCTCGGCAGACTAACCGTGTAATACTCTTTCATATCAGTAGGTGGCAGCAGGTAGCTAATTGCTTTGGAGATGTGGGGAACAAGTGCAGGCGACAGCGGGAGGCAGCATGTAGGTAAAAAGGTGTCTCATGCTTAAACCAAAAATAAGAAAAGGCATTGAAGCTTAGGGAAAGCTATGCAAAACTGAACTGGCGACAAAATAAACAAAAACAGAATGCTGGACGACAGCAAAGACTTTTAGCATGCGGAGCAGAGACGGTGTCCACAAAGTACATCCGTACATGACATTGCAATCAAAAATGTCCACACAAAGAAGGATAAAAACAACTTAAAATAGTCTTGATTGCGAAAACAAAGCAGGTTCAAAGGGAAGACATGAAACTGCTACAGGACAATACCAAAAAAAAGGAAAAGCCACCAAAATAGGAGCGCAAGACAAGAACTAAAACACTACACAGGAAAACAGCAGATAAGTCAGGGCGTGATGTGACAGGTGGTGACAGTACACCTACTTTGAGACAAGAGCTATATTGAAGCGCGCTTGGTTATGGTTTAAATTCATATCCAACAATTGCGACAAAGACTTTTTAATTGTCAATATCGGCTGCTGAGTTTAAATCAATGATTTCTGCTAGTTGTGTGCCTTGGAACTTTTTCAATGAAAAAAATGTGCCTTAGCTCAGAAAAGGTTGAAAAACACTGGAATAGACAATATTACCGCCCCAGAAGTGGTACCATTTTGGAGTTCATCTAACATTTTATGCCTCAGAAAACAAACTGGAGTTCAAACTAGGGATCCACCGATTATCGGCACCGATATTTGCCATTTTGATATATATTAGTATCTGCCTTTTTTGTTTTCAACTACAACAGGACTACATCAGCAAATACAATATATACAAATATGATATTTAGTCATTACAAAGGAATAATGAGTGAAGTAGATGGTAATGAACACCAGTACTTTTGCCCTGCATGAGAAGTTACCTTTTTTAATTATATATTTTTTATTCATTTAAGAATAAAAATTACGCTGTAAATGTTCTGTTTTTGCCTTGCGCATTATTATGGTACTTACGGTTCAGCCACTCTTTTAGTGTATTTACGGTACCTCCCAGCATGCATTGCTCTATGCGCGGGCTCCGGTGGTCAGTCCATACTTGCCAACCCTCCCGAAAATCTCCCGGGGCAACGATTCTCCCGTACAACAATATTAAGGGCGTGCCGTGATGGCACTGCCTTTAGCGTCCTCTACAACCTGTCGACGCGTCCGCTTTTTCAGCATACAAACAGCGTGGCGGCCCAGTCACATGTTATATGTGGCTTCTACAGACCCACGAAAGTGACTGCAAGACATACTTGGTCATACAGGTCACGCTGAGGGTGGCCGTATAAACAACTTTAACACTGTTACAAATATGCGCCACACTGTGAACCCACACCAAACAAGAATGACAAACACATTTCGGGAGAACGTCCGCACCGTAACACAACATAAACACAACAGAACAAATACCCAGAATCCCTTGCAGCACTAACTCTTCCGGGCTACAATATACACCCCGCTACCACCAAACCCCGCCCACCTCAACCCCCCAATCTCCCGAATTCGAAGGTCTCAAGGTTGGCAAGTATGAGTCAGTCTGTTATGTTTGTTACTGTGTTCCCTGAACTTAAACTCAGTAAAGTATACGCATACAAAGAAGAAGGTTGTCGTCATTGAATTATCAATGGTAGCAGAGGATATCTAACAACGCTAACTTCAGAGTCCCTCCTGCGTTTGAAGAAAAGAAGTCATATGAGAGCTGGAAAAATGAAGTTGAAATGTGGATACGTGTTACCGACCTGGATAAGGAGAAACAAGCCTTAGCTGTTGCTCTATCACTGAGGGGGAGAGCTAGAGATACAGCTTTGGAAATACCTCCGGATGATTTGAACAAAGATGATGGGATGAAGACCCTTCTAAAGGCATTGGATAATGTATTCTTAAAATAAGAAAAGGACAGAGTTTATGATGCATACACGGACTTTGACAAGATTCGGAGAGAAAACGAAGTTTCCATGGCGGATTACATCGTTCAGTTCGAGCAGAGGTACAACAAAAATGCGCAAATTTGACATGGTTCTTCCCGACGCTGTTTTAGTATTCAAGTTGTTGGATACAGCCAGTCTCGATGGTAAAGATAAACAGCTTGCGCTTACAGCTTGTTCAACACTTACATTTGCAAGCATGAAGTCAGCTCTAAAAAGGATTTTTGGAGACAACATGCAGCCGCCCACATGCAGCGGGGGAATTCACGTGCGTGACGATGTTGCTTTTTATGTGGATCAAAGAAAAAGAGACGGAAGGAAATTTCGTTCCCAACCCGACCAAAAGAGGGCGCCATTGACTGGCTCAAACCCACTAGATAGATAGATACGGACGGTAGAGGTCAAAGTACATTTCACTGGGCTAAGGACTGCCCAAATAAGACTGAACATGTACAAATGTCAGAGGAAAATGCAGAGACAGAAGCAATTGAAGAGGGCAATGTTACATTGTTTTCTAAAGAGTCAGTATCTGATGCTGAAATATTCATGGTAGAAGCTGTAATTGACACTGCATGCACCAGAACAGTCTGTGGTGAGAAAATTGAAATCAGAACAAGTGACACTGAAGTTTCAGAACCTGGGAAAAGACAGTTCTCCAAAGCTAGTCGTGTTTTGCGACGCCTCGCTGGGAAACCTTACAGATGGAGGCACTCAAGGGGGACATTTCATTCTGCTGATGGGTGAGGAAGGAAGATTCTCACCTGTGTATTGGCAGTCAAAAAAGATTGGGAGAGTCTGGAGAAACTCTTGCCCTTGCAGATGCTGTTGACAGTGCCATTTCTTTATCTGACCTTCATGCAGAACTTACCACAAGGAATGTATCCCAGCATGTCTTACCAATAGTTTGTGTCACTGATAACCACTCCCTTGCAGACGCCATCAAGTCTACTAAGTCAGTGACAGAGAAAAGGCTCCGCCTTGAAATTAGTGGCATCAAAGAACTTCTTCAGAGTAAAAGAATGCAACAGATTCTCTGGGCACCTCAGGAGAGCGGCTAGCTGATTGTTTGACAAAACAAGGTGCATCTGCACTTCAGCTCCTAAAGGCACTCAGTGTTGGAGAGTGGAAACTGGAATAGAGACTATTCTTTTGTGGAAAGTTTTTTTTGTATACGTTTTTTGTTGGTCCTGACGGAGGCAGATATTTACATATATCCGAATTTAAGTTGTACTTCTTCCATTTCTTTGTCATATTTGAAAACAGCTCGTGTTTTCCATTTCTTCTCTTGATGCTCTGTCAGCAAGTATACTGTGTGTGTTAACCTTGAGTTCTTTGGAATGTGTTTTGACTAGCATTTGTTTTGTCTACAGAGATGGGACGAGAGAGAGGGTGGTGGGATCGGGAAGACAGACCATTTTGGGAGGCGCAATAGAATGTTCTAGGGTTAGACTGGTCTCAATCAATGTATATTGGCAAAGCTTTGAGAATATACAACAAAATACCTATTCTGTCTCTGGTGGTTTTTCAACTCAGCTTTAAGTGTCGGAAAGAACTTGGGAGCGAATTGTGACTTGAATTCCCTGGGAGGAACAACTGGTCCAAAACGCAACAGTCCCCATGTTCTTACATTTTCATACTTAAGAACATTAATAATAGACTGTGATTTTTTGTGTTTAAAAAAAAAAAAAGGAAAGAAAAAGAAAAGTGGGAGATTGTAAATGTTCTGTTTTTGCATTGCGCATTATTATGGTACTTCCGGTTCAGCCACTCTTTTAGTGTATTTACGGTACCTCCCAGCATGCATTGCTCTATGCGCGGGCTCTTGTAGTCAGTCTGTTATGTGAACGGCAGTGGCCGGTTTGTTATTGTGTTCCCTGAACTTAAACTCAGTAAAGTATACGCATACAAAGAAGAAGGTTGTCGTCATTGAATTATCAACGCTCTTTGTCAAAAGTTCTACCAAAAATATGTTGTGATATCTGACAGGGTATTTATTTGAGTTCTTGTGAGAATTCTGCTCAGCTGTGTTGACAGCTGCGCTCACACGCTCCTTCTAATGCAGTACTGATGATGGTCTAAAACAGTGGTTCTCAAACTTTTATTCGCCAAGTACCGCCTCAGAAAACACTTGGCTCTCCAAGTACCACCATAATGGTAAACATTTAAATACGGTAGCGTAGTAGGCCTAAGTATTTATTAAAAACAAGACGGGGGTTTTATTTACCTTTTAATATGTTTGGCTACTGTAACATTATACACAGTTTGAACAGTAACACTGTGCTTGAATGTAGGAAAATAAAACATTGTACTTTAATCAAGAGATTCTTTGGCGTACCGCTAATGGTACACGTACCACAGTGGCCTAGTGGTTAGAGTGTCTGCCCTGAGATCGGTAGGTTGTGAGTTCAAACTCCGGCCGAGTCATACCAAAGACTATAAAAATGGGACCCATTACCTCCCTGCTTGGCACTCAGCATCAAGGGTTGGAATTGGGTGTTAAATCACCAAAAATGACTACCGGGCGCGGCACCGTTGCTGCCCACTGCTCCCCTCACCTCCCAGGGGGTGAATAAGGGGATGGGTCAAATGCAAAGGACACATTTCACCACACCTAGTGTGTGTGTGTGACAATCATTGCTACTGCTTTAACAGTTTGAGAATCACTACTCTACCGTGTGTCTCATTTGCTTTCAAGACTTTGTCAAAAACTCAAATTTTTGCAGTTTTTGTGTGGGAGTTGTCGGTTGAAAACCCACATACACACGGGGACCGATGCACACTCCACACAGCAATGTCCAAACTGAGGTTGGAAGACAAACACGGCGTAAAGTTGGACGTTATTGTTGGTAGTAATGTCAAAGGATTTAGGGTAGTTTGCATTGGATTGAACAAGAAATTAAGTAATTAACTTAGACTTAGACAAACTTTAATGATCCACAAGGGAAATTGTTCCACACAGTAGCTCAGCTACAAAGGATGGAAAGGATAAGGATGGAAGGGATCGTGCACACAAAAGGTATAAAGTAGACTAAAAATGTACTATAGTAGCAATATAAAATATAACATAAGTAATATTTACATATTATATATACAGTAGGGCTGGGCGATATAGTCGATATATAGAAAATGACTATATCGTGATATTCGAGTATACGTTCTCACGCAGTTGCTTTTAGCTGTGAGCATTACACTACAGGCGTTTCCCACTCTTTGTGGTCTCCCCTTCTCACAGAGACGTAAAGCAAGCGCACCTTCTTACATACGTCACGCGTGCAACGTCACACGCTCCCGCAGAGCAGACAGGTAGCAGCATGGGTAACGTTAGCTGTGATGCTAGCGGAGCGGTAAAAGTGGTAATACGAGAGAGAGAAGGTGCCAATCTGGTAACAAATGAAGGAAGAATTAATTCCCAAGAAAAACAGCACGGGGTCCATCGTCTGGCGGTGGTTTGGCTTCAAGCGGGAATATGTTGAACAATTATGCGGCAAAAGCGTTGCTACAAAAAGTAGCAGCACTGCTAATGTAGCATCATTTGAAAAGTCACCCGCTAGAGAATGAGGAGTGCTTGAAACTCTGCATGTCAACATTTCCGGCCGGTGCCACACCAACAAAATGCCGAAGCAACTATTTCCACATAAACACTGTATGAAAAAAATAGTCAACAACAGAAGGAGATAACGTCCGCAGGAACCTACCACATAGTGAAGGACATACACTATTTGATTTTCTATTATGCAGCTCATTTTTATGTGACACTTATTGAAATATCTTGTGTGACATCATGCACAAAAGTGCACTTTATTTGTTTTAAACTATTGTAGTGGCGTTCTGTACAAAAAGTACACTTTAATTTAGTGTTGTTTTGATATGTCATCTTAGTGACATCATGCACAAAAGTGCACTAATAGCTTGTTTTAAAATGTCTGACAATCTTGCACTTTGTTTTGAAATGACATGAATGTTTGTGCCACTGCTTAATAACAGTTTAATAACTACACTTTTGCTAAATTGACTTAGTTGTGATTTCCCTCTCTGCATGAAAGTTTAAAATGAGCATATATTAATGCAGTATGAAGAAGAATGTTTTAATGTAGACACATAGAATCATCATACTGCTGTGATTATATGCATCAAGTGTTCATTCAAGGCTAAGGCAAAATATGGAGATATATATCGTGTATCGTGACATGGCCCAAAAATATCGACAAATAAGAGGCCATATCGCCCAGCCCTAATATACAGTATATAATATATACTGATATATTATTATAAAATATGTACAATATATAACATAACCCAATTACCATGTACAATATTACAGTATATGTAACAGCTGCAGCAAAAACAAAGTCAGCATAAAATAAAGAGTTAATAAGTACCGTATTTTTCGGACTATAAGTTGCAGTTTTTGTCATAGTTTGGCCGGGGGTGCGACTTATACTTATGTGTGAAATTATTAACACATTAGCGTAAAATATCAAATAATATTATTTATCTCATTCACGTAAGAGACTAGACGTATAAGATTTCATGGGATTTAGCGATTAGGAGTGACAGATTGTTTGGTAAACGTATAGCATGTTCTAGATGTTATGGTTATTTGAATTACTCTTACCATAATATGTTACATTCACATACCAGTTGGTTATTTATGCCTCATAACGTACACTTATTCAGCCTGTTGTTCACTATTCTTTATTTATTTTAAATTGCCTTTCAAATGTCTATTCTTGGTGTTGGCTTTTATCAAATACATTTCCCCAAAAATGCGACTTATACTCCAGTGTGACTTATATATGTTTTTTTCCCTTCTTTGTTGTGCATTTTCGGCCGGTGCGACTTATTCTCCCGAGCGACTTATACTCCGAAAAATACGGTAATTAGTTAATAACTTAAAATACCTTTCTATTCAACTTTCTCTCCTTACCTTTGCAGAGTGTCAACTTGGTTTCGGTGCGCGACCAACTGACGTGCTTCTGAAAGGCGATTTAAATGCACTTTTTTTTCCCTTCTTCCTACAATACATCACTTAAATTTATTTTCATGTTAAAAAAAAGTTTTCATGGAAAAAAAGAATAAGAAAAACATATTTTGAAGGTGTGGCGGGATTAATCTTGCGCCACGATTGTTTAGATGTAGGGGAAACCCTGTACCGGTATAACTCTTAATACTAGGAAACCCGCCAGCCCAAAACTAACCTTGCGAAAAGCCCGCAGGTCGCGCCTGCTGGCAGCAGATCCCTCGCTGCCGTCAAGCAGGAAGATCTTGGCGAGGCCCACTATGAGGAGCACGGCACATAGCACCAACATGCGTTGTTTGAGCTTCATCTCCACACAGGACTTGTTCCTCAAGCGCCCGCGTCACTCTCCCAGCCCCTCATCCTTCATGGCCCGCCTCCGCTCGCCTGATGATGTTGAAGTTTAACAAGGCCTGCAGGAACAGAGCGATGACACGATTGAAAACAAAACAGTCCATCAATATCATGCATGGAATGGACTTTTAACGCTGCTCTCAGTTTGTGCCTGAGGACACCTGCTGACCCACTAATGCTTTTACTCCAACACCACAATCAGCTGTATTTGCCATCGCTTATCTCCCACAAAGTGTGCGTCACATGCGTTGGCAGACGTATAATAACTGTCGGATTTGCATAATTGTAGCCACGGTATGATTAGTCATTCCAAAGAAATCCCATAAAGTAAGTTGACCTGTTGAAAACCTGGCTCTATTAACAAACACAATGTTGTCCTACCTAACACTTAAAGAGTTTTTGCTTAAGTTTACGTCAAAAAAAAACCCTAACTAACCAAACTCTGTGGTAATGTTTTACTGTAGCAGATATGGGGAAACCCTGAGATAGTGCAGCGCACAGCTGTTCAAAGTGTGGCGCACAGCTGTTCAAAATGCGGCCCGCAGCTCATTTTTTAACAGACCACGGCACAATCTAAAAAAAATATTTAAAAAAACATTAAAAAGTGGAATTAAAAGATGAAATGTAACGAGAAAAATTGCAATGTTGACTAATGACACAAATCTGCCACGCATGCTGCTTTTTCTTTAAAACTGTCATTGCTCAAAAAATAATAATCAATGTTATTATAAATTATTGACCTATTCAAGGCTCCAATTACTTCACTTCAAATATTCCACTTTGAAATATTTTTGGGGGGGAAAATATTGCACATTTTGTGTGTTTGCCATGAAAAATAAGTGTTTTTTTGGACACAAAGGTCAGTACAAAAAAAACTAAACAAATGCTAAAAATGAATAATCTACAGATAGACCTGAAGTTGGTCTAAAGCAGTGGTTCTTAACCTGGGTTCGATGGGGTTTGGTGGAGGTCAAAACACACCCGACTCATCGTGTAAATAAAAACTTCTCCCTATCAGCGTATTACGGATACGGCAACAGCAGAAGTCACACTGATTTGTAGGTGTGTAATTTGTTGTGAGTTTATGCACTGTGTTGGTTTTGTTGTTTGAACAAGGTGATGTTCATGCACGCTTCATTTTGTGCACCAGTAATAAAACATGGTAACACTTTAGTATGGGGAACATATTCACCATTAATTAGTTGCTTATAACATGCAATTTAGTAACATATTGACTCTTAACTAGCCATTATTAAGTACTTATTAATGCCTTATTCGGCATGGCCTTATTATAACCCTAACCCTCACCAAATAACTCTAAATTAAGTCTGTTACTTAAAATATGTTCCCCATACTAAAGTGTTACCAAAAACATATAACTTTGTATTGAATTTGAAATAACACATTTAATTTTTCACTAAAGAAGGGTTGGGTGAATGCGCATATGAAACTGGTGGGGTTCGGTACCTCCAACAAGGTTAAGAACCACTGCTCTAAAGAGTGTAGAAAGTAAAAACAATTTATGACTTATTTTGTGACACTTTTATGAGTGGGCATTTTTAGGTCCCCAAGACTTTTTGTTGGACTTAAAAAAATAAATAATAATGAATCAATGTTGTTGTGAATTATTTCCCATCATATATTTCACTTTGAAAATATTTATGGGGAAAATATGTTTTTGCTATATAAACAGGGTTTTGACAAAAAGGACATAAAACATAAACAACAACTTTATATGGACAGATAGACCTGAAGTTGATCTAGGGCCACAGACTAAAAAATCTAAGCATGTGGGGTCCATTGTGATATTTTTCATTTTCAAAACCAATACAATATACTGTATAGATTTTTTTTAATTTTTTTTTTATACCTTTGAGGCTCCCCTAAAGTTTGGTCTTGGGAGACCCGCGAGCGTCTTAGTCATGAAAATATAAAAAATAAATAAGTCATATATTTTTTATTTTAGTCACCGCTTAAATCTCTAGATCACTTTCAGGTCTATCTGTCGATATAAATTGTTTTCCTTTTAATATTGTTGTCCTTTTCAAAGTGGAAAATTTGATGTGAAGTAATTTGAGCCTTTAGATTTAGATTTAGATTTAGACATTACACATCACAAAAAATAACAAAAAGACATCCTACATGACCAACACACATTTACAGGGCGGCTATAGCTGCAGGGATAAGGCTTTTCCTGAGGCGGGCCCTCCGGAATGTGATAGTTCTGTACCTGCGCCCTGATGGTAGTGAGATGATGTATTGGTGTAGTGCTGGGGTCGGCAACCCGCGGCTCCGGAGCCGCATGCGGCTCTTTGATCACTCTGATGCGGCTCAGCAGCTTACTTGCTGAACCCCCCAATTTTCCCGTGAGACTTCCGGATTTCAGTGCCTCTCGCAGAAAACTCGCGGGATTAATATTCACCGATTTTAACCCTTACAGCTATAATAAGGGCGTGCCATGATGGTACAACATTTGGCGCCCTCTACAATTTGTATTAACAGCGTGCCAGCTCAACACTTGTTATACAATATACATCTTCTGCTTGCACACGTACGTGACAGCAAGGCATACTTGGTCAACAGCCATACAGGTTACACTGACGGTGACCATATAAAACAACTTTAACACTCTTACTAATAATGCGCCACACTTTGAACCAAAACCAAACAAGAATGACAAACACATTTCGGGAGAACATCTGCACCTTAACACAACATAAACACAACAGAACAAACACCCAGAATCCCATGCAGCCCTGACTCTTCCGGGCTACATTATACACCCCTGCTACCACCAAACCCCGCCCCCACCCCAACCCTGCTCCCTCACACATCAACACCCCCCCCACCCCCCCTCTCTGTGCGTCGGTTGAGGTGGGCGAGGTTTGGTAGCGGGATTGTATAATGTAAGAGTTAGGGCTGCATGGGATTCTGGGTATTTGTCCTGTTGTGTTTATGTTGTGTTACGGTGCAGATGTTCTCCCGAAATGTGTTTGTCATTCTTGTTTGGTGTGGGTTCACAATGTGGCGCATTATTAGTAAGAGTGTTAAAGTTTTTTTTATACCGCCACCGTCAGTGTAACCTGTGCAGAGGTGGGTAGAGTAGCCAGAAATTGTACTCAAGTAAGAGTACTGTTACTTTAGAGATTTATTACTCAAGTAAAAGTAAGGAGTAGTCACCCAAATATTTACTTGAGTAAAAGTAAAAAGTATGTTGTAAAAAAACTACTCAAGTACTGAGTAACTGATGAGTAACATACACACACATATCATATATATATATATATATATATATATACACACACACACACATATATATATATATATATATATATATATATATATATATATATATATATATATGTATATATGTGTGTGTGTGTATATATATATATATATATATATATATATATATATACATACATTGATATATACAGTATATAATTTATATTTATTTTTTTTGCCGTTTTTGTTTACATGTTAATAGTGTTTTAATGAATATACATGCATGTTTAACACATATAGATTCCTTTCTTTCATGAAGACAAGAATATAAGTTGGTGTATTACCTGATTCTGATGACTTGCATTGATTGGAATCAGACAGTAGTGATGACAAACGTCCACGTTTTCAAATGGAGGAGAAAAAAGTTCCTCCTTTCTGTCTAATACCACATGAAAGTGGTTGGTTTTTGGCATCTTATATGTCCAGCTTCCATATTCGTTTTTATACACTTTACAAGAAATACATTGGCGGCAAACTCCGTAGCTTGCTAGCTTGTTTGCGCAGGCTTTCGGAGACTCTTATTTTGAAAGCGCAGGCGCGATGGAGCGGCACTTTTATTGTGAAGACAGGAACTGTGCAGTCAGTCTTTAGGGTTTTGACGGGGTGTACGGTTGAAATAAAAAATTGTCTTTTTTCCTTCACACTTTTGATTGATTGATTGGAACTTGTATTAGTAGATTGCACAGTACAGTACATATTCCGTACAATTGACCACTAAATGGTAACACCCCAATAAGTTTTTCAACTTGTTTAAGTCAGGTCATGTGACCCCTGGCTCTGTTTGATTGGTCCAACGTCACCAGTGACTGCATCTGATTGGTGGAACGGAGTGAACGTCACCAGTGACTGTATTTGTTGAAACGCAGGCACTATGAAGGTCTGTCTGACAGACCAAAACAAACAAAGCGTGCATTAACAGATCGATAAAAATTAGTAGCGAGTAGCGAGCTGAATGTAGATAAAAGTAGCGGAGTAAAAGTAGCGTTTCTTCTCTATAAATATACTCAAGTAAAAGTAAAAGTATGTTGCATTAAAACTACTCTTAGAAGTACAATTTATCCCAAAAGTTACTCAAGTAGATGTAACGGAGTAAATGTAGCGTGTTACTACCCACCTCTGAACCTGTGTGGTTGTTGAGCAAGTATGCCTTGCTGTCACCTATGTGAGCAAGCAGAAGCTCCATTCAACATGTGGCTGAACAAGTACGCTGGTTGTAGTGAGCGCTATATGCTGTACCATCACGGCACGCATGACGCTGACAAGCGCTATTCATTTAAAACCCGCGTGCCGCACCAGCTTAAAAATTCCATATAAAGGTGTGGGCAGCGTGTCTGAGACACCTGGTTTATACATAGCACAAAGCAAAACAAAAACTTTGTATGCAGTGTTATTTCATTTAAAACTTCAAAAATTATTGCGGTTCCCATTGTTTTCTATAATTTGTGAAACTGGTCAAAATGGCTCTTTGACTGGTAAAGGTTGCCGACCCCTGGTGTAGTGGGTGAGTGATGGACCTGTGGTTTAAGTCTGAAATGTTGGGTGTGGGTAGGCCGATGATTTAAGCTGCTATGTTTGTAATGCGTGTGAGTTTGGTTACAGAAAGCATGGTGAAAAAACATGTGGAACAGTACAGCCTTAAAAGGGAACTGCACTTTTTTAGGATTTTTCCCCCCGCTTTCTAACATGTAAAAATCGTCTCGTTCTTGGTGGCTAGCAATTCAGTTAATGAAAGCAATCAATTCTACCTCTAAATCACTTTAAAAATGCATTTAAAAACCGTCAAGGATACGTCATGTATGTTCCATAACCTGTTAAATCACCAAACTGTAGCAACATTGTTATTGTAAGAGCGAACACTGAGGAACTCTTTTTTTATCGTAGTAACACATCGGCATGCTACAGTATTAGCCGTAAAAGCTAACTACGGAAAGAGATAAGCAACACAAAACGCATTTGAGTTTGTAATGCAGAACACAATGTGATAAGACACCTATCTGTACTGACTGAAAAACCTGAACATTCATATTTTAGTATCTGTAAAGTATTATTTCATGTTTTGTTTGTACACATCTAGCCAAGAAAGTGTATGTATCATCATCAATATAAAGTGTGAATCACTCGATGGACTGTTTAGTTCAGCTGGCCAGGGACGTATTTTCCGGTTAATTTATGGGTAAGCACTCCATTTATGTCGAAGTAGCTTGGCTTCAAGTTCCACATTTTGCAGCTTTGATTCACTTTCACCTCACTGCTCCAACGTCTCACTCTTCCTTCGTGCTCGCTTCTATGAGCAGTATTTCATCCTCCATAAAGTCAGATTGAAAAAGATACGGTTGTGAATCCTCATTTGTCCAAAAATAGTCATTTGTTACCAAGTCTGCCATGATTAGAACACACAAGTGTTTTGGGAACACACATTGTCAGACGTGCGCTGCTATGGAAACTGAAATAAATGCGTCCAAGAAATCCGGCCCGTCATTGATTAAAATGATGAAAATATGGTGTATATTGTACATATTACATATTTTTATGAAGGTGTCTCTTACTACATTTTATATATATATATATACTTGCAGTGTGTACAAGCGGTAGAAAACGGATGTACAAACCCCGTTTCCATATGAGTTGGGATATTGTGTTAGATGTAAATATTAACGGAATACAATGATTTGCAAATCATTTTCAACCCATATTCAGTTGAATATGCTACAAAGACAACATATTTGATTGTTAAACTGATAAACATTTTTTTTTTTGCAAATAATCATTAACTTTACAATTTGATGCCAGCAACACGTGACAAAGAAGTTGGGAAAGGTGGCAATAAATACTGATAAAGTTGAGGAATGCTCATTAAACACTTATTTGGAACATCCCACAGGTGTGCAGGCTAATTGGGAACAGGTGGGTGCCATGATTGGGTATAAAAACAGCTCCCCAAAAAATGCTCAGTCTTTCACAAGAAAGGATGGGGCGAGGTACACCCCTTTGTCCACAAGTGCGCGAGCAAATAGTCAAACAGTTTAAAAACAACATTTCTCAAAGTGCAATTGCAAGAAATTTAGGGATTTCAACATCTACGGTCCATAATATCATCAAAAGGTTCAGAGAATCTGGAGAAATCACTGCACGTAAGCGGCATGGCCGGAAACCAACATTGAATGACCGTGACCTTCGATCTCTCAGACGGCACTGTATCAAAAACCGACATCAATCTCTAAAGGATATCGCCACATGGGCTCAGGAACACTTCGGAAAACCACTGTCACTAAATACAGTTGGTCGCTACATCTGTAAGTGCAAGTTAAAGCTCTACTATGCAAAGCGAAAGCCATTTATCAACAACATCCAGAAACGCCGCCGGCTTCTCTGGATGGACTCATGCAAAGTGGAAAAGTGTTCTGTGGTCTGACGAGTCCACATTTCAAATTGTTTTTGGAAATATTCGACATTGTATCATCCGGACCTAGGAGAAGCGAACCATCCAGACTGTTATCGACGCAAAGTTCAAAAGCCAGCATCTGTGATGATATGGGGGTGCATTACTGCCCAAGGCATGGGTAACTTACACATCTGTGAAGGCACCATTAATGCTGAAAGGTACATACAGGTTTTGGAACAACATATGCTGCCATCTAAGCGCCGTCTTTTTCATGGACGCCCCTGCTTATTTCAGCAAGACAATGCCAAGCCACATTCAGTACGTGTTACAACAGCGTGGCTTCGTAAAAAAAAGAGTGCGGGTACTTTCCTGCCCTGCCCGCAGTCCAGACATGTCTCCCATCGAAAATGTGTGGCGCATTATGAAGCGTAAAATACGACTGTTGAACGACTGAAGCTCTACATAAAACAAGAATGGGAAAGAATTCCACTTTCAAAGCCTCAACAATTTGTTTCCTCAGTTCCCAATCGTTTACTGAGTGTTGTTAAAAGAAAAGGTGATGTAACACAGTGGTGAACATGCCCTTTCCCAACTACTTTGTCACGTGTTGCAGCCATGAAATTCTAAGTTAATTATTATTTGCAAAAAAAAAAATAAAGTTTATGAGTTTGAACATCAAATATCTTGTCTTGGTAGTGCATTCAATGGAATATGGGTTGAAAATGATTTGCAAATCATTGTATTCCGTTTATATTTACATCTAACACAATTTCCCAACTCATATGGAAACGGGGTTTGTATATAAAACGTTGAAGGGTTTGTTTAAGAACTTGTTTAAGAGGGCTTTAAAAGCTACAACGGTGACTCCCATTAGCTACATCTTTCAAGGGTTTTCTTCTTTGAAACCTCCAACCCAAAAAAGACATGTGTTCTTGTCTCTCATATAGATTGTGTACAATATGCAAAGTTCCAAAAAATTGTGCAGTTCCCCCATAAAATAGGTCAATAATTCTTAACATCATTGATTATAATTTTTTTTAAAACTTTTTTTTTTAAGCAAAAAGGTTTTGTTTTTTTAAGTCCTGCTAAAATTGTTGGGGATCCAAAAAGGCTCTTCTCATAGAAGTGTAGGGATGGGAATCAAAAACCGGTTCTTGTTGAGAACTGGTTCCCAGTGTACCAATTCCTTGGAAACGCCTGTCATTGTTTCTAGCGATTATTTTAAACTGTGCTTCCGGGTGGAAAAAGTGCACCAAAGTTTGCACACATTTCATTAAAAAAGATTGCAACAGCGCTACTTGTAATAATTCCAAGGTAACTATTTCATCAAGAGGAGGACATACGGGCAATATGCCCGGGCGGCAGCAGACACCTGGCGTAAATACAACAGTACGAACACTGTCTATAATGTTAGCGCTGTTACCTGTTAAATTGAAATGAATGCCTTCTCATTCAGATGAACATGAGGAGACATAATCTGACTGGTTTGGAGGCGGGCAGTAATGTCTCTAGTTCACGTCTGCCGCCAGCTTTCAACGCGGCAGGGAAGAGTACCACTCGGCCAAGAACGACCAAGGTCACCACCGAGCAGTGACTAAGTTTGTGGTCAAAAGCTTGCAACAATTTGCCACATAGATGCTCCTTCGGTAAAATGACCAAACGCCACTTATTTGTTGTGTTCCTTGTTCTCCCCCGATTTTACGTAGCAATAATATTTTTCTATTTTATTTAAGTTATGTAATTCTGTACTACTTAAACAGTTTCTTGTCTGTGCTGTTAATACCCATCTTGACTAACTGGCTCAATAAAAGTGCCACTGACTGTTTACAGTACAGTTGTCATTCACTTCAATGTCACTCAATATCGCTCAAAAATTAATATCTTTATTTGTATACATTCACCCAAAAATATATCGAGATATATATCAAATATGGAGTTTAAGTAAAACTATATCGAGATATACTTTTTCGTCCATGTCGCCCAGCCCTAATATATATATATGGGCTTCACGGTGGCAGAGGGGTTAGTGCATCTGCCTCACAATACGAAGGTCCTGAGTAGTCTTGGGTTCAATCCCGGGCTCGGGATCTTTCTGTGTGGAGTTTGCATGTTCTCCCCGTGACTGCGTGGGTTCCCTCCGGGTACTCCGGCTTCCTCCCACTTCCAAAGACATGCACCTGGGGATAAGTTGATTGGCAACACTAAATTGGCCCTAGTGTGTGAATGTGAGTGTGAATGTTGTCTGTCTATCTGTGTTGGCCCTGCGATGAGGTGGCGACTTGTCCAGGGTGTACCCCGCCTTCCGCCCGATTGTAGCTGAGATAGGCTCCAGCGCCCCCCGCGACCCCAAAGGGAATAAGCGGTAGAAAATGGATGGATGGATATATATATATATATATATATATATATATATATATATATATATATATATATATATAATTGGTTCAAAATGAATATTCCCTGAGAAAGTTGAAATACAAATATATGAACAGTTTTCATTGTATCAAATATAAAAAGTGGATTAAATAGTGCCTTTAATACTGTATTTAAAATGTGCAACTTCATATTGAGGACCAATATGCCTGACAAGAACGTGGCGAAACAGGACTTGAAACTCTTACATCCTCCAGAGACTAAATAGAGACTATGTAGTACAAACTATCTAAGTAGCATGTGGTTGCATGACTTGAATAACCTGAATAACTTTGCACGACTGCATTCGGGTGATTACTAATGATAGGCTAATTGAACACAGACAGCTCGGAATGCGTTTGTAGTTTTCCACAACTTTTGGCGGCATTGTGTGACAATCATTGGTACTTTAATTGTATCTTATTTGAGGACTTCGCTGGAGTGAGAGAACAAATCCTGGTTATCATAATGAATAACATTTATTTTACTAACACAACTTTTGCGTGTACATTTGATAATAGATGACTTACCTCGCCTCTGGACGTCCCTCAATCGGATGCTTTCTCGAACTTGTGCTATGTGGTGTGCGAGCTCCCCTTTGCAATGTCTGCATACTACTGCGTTTTAGTGTGAAGTGCTGCCACACCTTACACAACTTTTGTCGCTTCTTAATTCCCTTATGTCTGCGATTTCTAAAGTCAAGTGTATTTAAAAGAGCGGTGTTGTGCAGTGTGTGATCTGTGACGTACACACGCTGTGCAACACCTAAACAGTCCGTGTCAAACGTGAGCTTTGACTACTCTTTATTAAACGAGGCAACATGGCGTAAAAAACTAATTGAGGTCTTCGAGGCAGCGAAAATTTCTCGAATATATTTTGTAATCGAGTTACTCGAGGAACCGTTTCCGCTCTAATTATATTACACAGGTGGAACTCGTGAAATTAGAATATTGTGTAGAAGCCCAGTCATGTCAGCAATTCACTTCAAATGTAAAACTAATATGTGATATTAACTCATTACATGAAAAGTGACATGTCAAGCCTCTATTTAATATAATGTCATGGCTTACATACAGTACACCACATTTTCAATTCAAGGTTTTGATAAGCCGTAAGCAATGCACATCAACATTATATCAAAGTAAGGTTTGAAATATTGTGTGTTGCATGTTATGAGCCTGTGTCATTATATTAGGTTCACCTTGTAAATCTAAACAAACCTTTGTACAGTATATTTTCTAGGCATATGACAAAAAGATCCTTAAACGTTTCAAAAATGTTACGTAATGTTCTTGTGTCATTTCAAGTTGTTTTTTTCCATGCCTCTTAAAAGATTAAAGTCACGCACACACTAGGTGTGGTGAGATTATCCTCTGCATCACCCTCACTCCCTGGGAGGTGAGCAGTGAGCAGCAGTGGTGCCGCGCTCGGGATTCATTTTGGTGATTTAACCCCCAATTCCAACCCTTGATGCTGAGTGCCAAGCAGGGAGGTAATGGGTCACATTTTTATAGTCTTTGGTATGACTCGGCCGGGGTTTGAACTCACGACCTACCCATCTCAGGGCGGACACTCCAACCACAAGGCCACTGAGCAGTATTAATACCTTCCTGTTGGCATTGTAAAGCCATGTTAGCTCTAAACTAAACTAAATTCAAGCTAATCCATATTTTCATTGTCTTTTCCCCCCCCAAATAATCAATAAGAGAACCGTTAAAGAAGCGAATCGTTAAGCAGAATCGAAAGTGGAATCAGAACCGGAAAAATCCTATCAATTCCCAACTCTATAAAAGTGTTCCAAATAAGTCATACTTTTTTTGTTACTTTCAACGCGTAAATCTCAAGGTCATGTCCAGATGTAACTGTTGAATAAAAGTTATTTCTTTCATGGTTTTTTTTGTTTCGTTCTATCTCCTTTTTGTCAAATATAACTATTATTTTAACTAATATTTTCCAAAAATATTCCAAAGGGGACTATTTGATGTGTAACAACCATTAGAGCCCTGAAAAGGTTGATACTTCATAACATTGACTTTGATTCATTATTATTTTTAAGCAACGGCAGGCAGTTTTAAAGAACAAACAGCCATTGTGTTATTAGAGTCAACATCGCATCTTTTTCTCGTTACATTTTACTTGTTTTTTTTAAAGAGTATTAGTAGAATGGGCCATTTTAAAAATTACCTGCCTGCTGCAAATTAATCCAGGACTCACTTTGGACGGTACCTGCCCGTCCACCTCCACCGACTATGATCATCTGGCAACCCCGGTCCTGTGCGGTACCTGCCCGTCCACCTCCACCGACTATGATCATCTGGCAATCCCAGTCATGTGCGATACCTGCCCGTCCACCTCCACTGACTATGATCATCTGGCAACCCTGGTCCTGTGCGGTACCTGCCTGTCCACCTCCACTGACTATGATCATCTGGCAACCCCGGTCCTGTGCGGTACCTGCCCGTCCACCTCCACCGACTATGATCATCTGACAACCCCGGTCCTGTGCGATACCTGCCCGTCTACTTCCCCTGACTATGATCATCTGACAACCCTGGTCCTGTGCGGTACCTGCCCGTCCACTTCCCTTGACTATGATCATCTGGCAACCCTGGTCCTGTGCGGTACCTGCCCGTCCACTTCCCTTGACTATGATCATCTGGCAACCCTGGTCCTGTGCGATACCTGCCCGTCCACCTTCACTGACTATGATCATCTGGCAACCCTGGTCCTGTGCGGTACCTGCCCGTCCACCTCCACCGACTATGATCATCTGGCAACCCCGGTCCTGTGCGGTACCTGCCCGTCCACCTCCACCGACTATGATCATCTGGCAATCCCAGTCATGTGCGATACCTGCCCGTCCACCTCCACTGACTATGATCATCTGGCAACCCTGGTCCTGTGCGGTACCTGCCTGTCCACCTCCACTGACTATGATCATCTGGCAACTCCGGTCCTGTGCGGTACCTGCCCGTCCACCTCCACCGACTATGATCATCTGACAACCCTGGTCCTGTGCGATACCTGCCCGTCTACTTCCCCTGACTATGATCATCTGACAACCCTGGTCCTGTGCGGTACCTGCCCGTCCACTTCCCTTGACTATGATCATCTGGCAACCCTGGTCCTGTGCGATACCTGCCCGTCCACCTTCACTGACTATGATCATCTGGCAACCCTGGTCCTGTGCGGTACCTGCCCGTCCACCTCCACTGACTATGATCATCTGGCAACCCTGGTCCTGTGCGGTACTTACCAGTCCACTTCCCCTGACTATGATCATCTGACAACCCTGGTCCTGTGCGGTACCTGCCCGTCCACTTCCCTTGACTATGATCATCTGGCAACCCTGGTCCTGTGCGATACCTGCCCGTCCACCTTCACTGACTATGATCATCTGGCAACCCTGGTCCTGTGCGGTACCTGCCCGTCCACCTCCACTGACTATGATCATCTGGCAACCCTGGTCCTGTGCGGTACTTACCAGTCCACTTCCCCTGACTATGATCATCTGACAACCCTGGTCCTGTGCGATACCTGCCCGTCCACCTCCACTGACTATGATCGTCTGGCAACCCCGGTCCTGTGAGGTACCTACCCGTCCACCTCCACTGACTATGATCATCTGGCAACCCTGGTCCTGTGCGATACCTGCCCGTCCACCTCCACTGACTATGATCATCTGGCAACCCTGGTCCTGTGCGGTACCTGCCCGTCCACCTCCACTAACTACACAGGAGCGTCATTAAAAAACATGGAGCTTGTTGTGAGCAGCGTTTTGTAGACAATTGGTGTATTTAAAGTCGATATTCATTAAAATGCAAAGGTAGAGTACGGAAAAGAAGCTTGAATGAGCGAGCAGCCACGCAGGCACTCGCATAACAATCGCTCTTTCATGACGTCACTGCCTTTTTTTTTTTTTTACTTCCACACAGCAGCATTGACGACACAAATGTGCGGCTATGTTAGTAAGAATGTAATAATTGAAGTCAATGCGCGGTTGTGTTTGTACAGACGTCATAATTAAAGTATTACTTATATGTCAATGTGAGCTAGCTGCTTCCATGCACTTACTGGCGAGCTAGCAAGCTAACATGTGTCGTCTTCTCACCTTGCCGTCATATGCTGTCCATCTTTCAGCAATTACGCTCTCGATAATGTATCCCCACTGGAGTTTTTGGCAATAGATGTTGGTGGTTCACTCTCCTTTGCCTTTTTTCTCCCCGGATTTGCTGCTTCTCTTCCGGGAAGCGTCCACTTCCGAAACACTTCTATCGGCTTCTGCTGTCCGTGGTGGGTGTACTCTGCGCAGGCGCAAGAGGTCGCTGTTGCACCGCGATGATGCTGCTGTCACAATTGTCTAAAATAATCGAACAAATATTTGTAAAAGAATTAGACAGTTTTATTGAAAAGAACATGCTGTTGAGTGAGAGCCAGTATGGATTCCGGACCAATAGATCCACTGCTTCAGCTGTAAGGAATATAATGGAGCAGGGCCGGCCCGTGGCATAGGCCGTATAGGCAAATGCTAAGGGCGCCGTCCATCAGGGGGCGCCACGCCAGTGCCACAAATGTTGGAGAAAAAAAAAAAAAAAAAAGTTGGTACTATTATTTCTAAATACAAAAAATAATCCCACGTTAATTAAAATGCAAAGTAAAGCCTATTTAATAGAAATATTATTTGTTACAACATTACGCCCCCCCCCCCCGCACGGTGCGCCCCCTCCCTTCCCGTATCATGACTCTTTTTGGACGTCACCACATCAAAAAATCAACACAAGATGTCAAAACGGCCAAAACTGTCAGGTGCCCAGGGAAGAAAAAAGAGAAAAGAAGAGGTAGCAGGTAGGTAACGTTAGCCTACATGACATTATTTGTCTGTTACAGAATGTGATAGTAGCTGGCTTTTTAGCATTAAGCTAATGTTACATGATTCGGCAATTGCTAATCAATAAATAGCTAGTTCTGTTTTGACGTCGGGTTAATATTGTGGAGGGGGCTAAATTGTTATGGAAAATAATAATGTAACGTTAGGTAATTACAGTACTCCCACCTTACATTCCTCAGGGACATTTGTATTAGATCTTTTAAGCAGGTGTTTTTTGTTTACATTGTTATTGCCTTCTGGTTAGCTAATGTTTGCCCTGCAGGTAATAGTCACTTTTCCACCCCTTTATATATTAGGTATAGTTGTAAGTAAAAAAAAAAGGTCAAAGACAAAGCTATTCGGTTTCTTGTGAGTATATACACTTCACTGCCGATGTGGTGGGGTGCCACCTAAAATCTTGCCTAGGGCGCCAGATTGGTTAGGGCCGGGCCTGTAATGGAGGATATAGCAACAGCAACTGATAATAAGAAATACACTATAGGGGTATTTATCCATCTTAAATAAAGCATTTGACACTATAGATCAGCAGTTCTCAACCTTTTTTCAGTGATGTACCCCCTGTCAACATTTTTTAAATTCAAGTACCCCCTAATCAGAGAAAAGTATTTTTGGTTGAAAAAAAGAGATAAAGAAGTAAAATACAGCACTATGTCATCAGTTTCTTATTTATTAAATTGTATAACAGTGCAAAATATTGCTCATTTGTTGTGGTCTTTCTTGAACTATTTGGAAAAAAAGATATAAAAATAACTAAAAACTTGTTTAAAAATAAACAAGTGATTCAATTATAAATAAAGATTTCTACACATAGAAGTAATCATCAACTTAAAGTGCCCTCTTTGGGGATTGTAATAGAGATCCATCTGGATTCATGAACTTAATTCTAAACATTTCTTCACAAAAAAATAAATCTTTAACATCAATATTTTTGGAACATGTCCACAAAAAATCTAGCTGTCAACACTAAATATTGCATTGTTGCATTTCTTTTCACAGTTCTTTTTGACAGACATTTAAAAAAAATCTCACGTACCCCTTGGCATACCTTCAAGTACCCCCAGGGGTACGCGTACCCCCATTTGAGAACCACTGCTATAGATCATTCTATATTATTGTCCAAGTTGTATTCATTTGGTGTGAGAGGAGTAGTTTTAGACCGGCTAAGAAGTTATTTAGATAATAGACAAGAGTTTGTGGATTTTGTGGGTAATACATCTGAACAAATGAGGATTGAATGTGGAATTCCACAAGGTTCGGTTTTGGGACCAAAATTGTTTATTTTATATATTAATGATCATTGGCGTTGCTACGCCTATTTTAGGGGTGCTCTTTCTATATGAGCCAAAAAAACCTCTTACAAGACCCAGGATGGCCCAGTGGTTAAGATTCTAGACATTCAATAAACAGTCCTGAGTTCGATACCTGTCTGGTTGACAGTATTTTGGTCCACCTCTTGTGTATTTTACCCAGCAAAGAGTCCCTGATTAGCTTTCTATACAAGCCGGATACAGGATTTCAAAAGATCCAGGATAGCACAGTGGGTAAGACTGTTGACTTGGAATGAATGGTGCTGGCTTCAATCCCAGGTAACTTGCTAGTATTTTGTTCCACCTTAAGTCTCTGATTAGCTTTTTATATGAGCCGGAAAACACGACTTACCAGTGCCAGGATTGCCCAGTGTTTAAGACTCTTGATTAGGATTAAGCAGTCCTGGGTTCAATACCAGTCGGGTTGACAGTATTTTATTCCACTTGTTTATAGTGTAGTTTACCCAGTAACAAGTCTCTGATTACCTTTCTATATGAGCCAGAAAAACTTCTTCACATGACCCAGGAGGGCCCAGTGGTTAAGATTCTTGACATGCAATAAACAGTCCTGAGTTCGATACCTGTCTGGTTGACAGTATTTTGGTCCACCTCTTGTGTATTTTACCCAGCAAAGAGTCCCTGGTTAGCTTTCTATACAAGCCGGATAGAGGACTTTTACAAGGCCCAGAATAGCACAGTGGGTAAGACTGTTGACTTGGAATGAATGGTGCTGGGTTCAATCCCAGGTAAGTTGCTAGTATTTTGTTCCACCTTAGGTCTCTGATTGGCTTTTTATATGAGCCGGAAAGAAAGGCTTACCAGTGTCAGGATGGCCCAGTGGTAAAGACTCTTGATTAGGATTAAACAGTCCTGGGTTCAATACCAGATGGTATGACAGCATTTTATTCCACTATTTTATAGTGTAGTTTACCCAGCAACGAGTCCCTGGTTACCTTTCTATATGAGCCAGAAAATCATCTTACAAGACCCAGGATGGCCCAGTGGTTAAGACTCTTGAATGGGATTAAACAGTCCTGGGTTCAATACCAGTCGGGTTGGCAGTATTTTATTCCACTGGTTTATAGTGAAGTTTACCCAGCAACAAGTCTCTGATTAGCTTTCTATACAAGCCGGATACAAGAGTTCTCAAGACCCGGGATAGCACAGTGGGTAAGGCTGTTGACTTGGAATAAAAGGTGCTGGGTTCCAATCCAGTAAATTGACTTGTATATTCTGAAGCTTTGATTGGAAGTGTTTTCATGTGTAATGAAAACATAATTATTAAATTATTTAATTATTTTTTTAAGTGTTCCAATTAACTTTTTTTTTAATTGTACCCAGGAGAGCTCATTGGTCAACGCTCTCTATTATTAAGTTTTACTCCTAGTCCCCCCACCTCAGGAATTACACTCACACGCTCACACGCACATACTCATACACACACACACACACACACACACTCTCTCTCACACACACAGGAAACCCCTGAGGTGTATTCATTGACTATTTGACAATTATTATTATCTTTAGCATTGACTTCATTTTTTAACTTTATTTTATTCAAGCAACGAGCACATAACATTACTCAATTTATGTCGTTTTGACGACATTCAGCCAAATGAATGATTACTTGTCTGGGGTTTGAACCGAGTACCCCTGTATTGGGAGCCCACAGTGTTGACCATTGAGCTATTCTGGGTCCCATCATAACCTGATTTTCGCTCATATACAAATGCAATCAGTGGACTATGATATAAATGATACAAAATCATACATTTTCCTAGTCATGGATTTGAACCTCATACGACTGACTGAGGGGTAGCAGTCTTAGCCACCATGCTATGCAGGGTCTTGGTATAACTTCATTTTTGTTCATATACAAATGCAATCAGTGAAGTATTCTAGAGGTAAAACAAAACAACTAAACTTTCAAAGTAAGAGATTTGAAGCCACCACTACTAACTGAGATGCAGCAGTCTTAACCACTATGCTATCATGGGTCTTGCTGAGTTGGGATTCTGGGGAGCCCACAGTGTTGACTATTAAACTATCCAGAATCTTGTTGATTCATGATTTTTGTTTATTTACAAATGCAATCAGTGATATATGATAGAGGTAAAACAAATTACTCAACTTTAAAAGTCAAGGATTTGAACTCAGTACTACAGACTCAGAGGCAGCAGTCTTAACCACTGTTCTATCCTGGGTTTTCTTCACTGATGTAATGGTGAACTAGTAAACTAGTAACCTACGATTGAGGTGATACAAAAACATAGAACCAGCTATTTTTCACAGTGAGAAGAGGTGACATCCCTGCAGCAAACATCTGCTGAGCGTGTCATTCTCGATGTAGGTGGTGCCAGGATGGCCCAGTGGTTAAGACTGTTGATTAGGATTAAACAGTCCTGGGTTCTATACCAGACGTTATGACAGTATTTTATTCCACTATTTTATAGTGTAGTTTGCCCAGCAACAAGTCCCTGATTACCTTTCTATATGAGGCAGAAAAACATCTTCACAAGACCCAGGATGGCCCAGTGGTTAAGATTCTTGACATGCAATAAACAGTCGTGAGTTTGATACCTGTCTGGTTGACAGTATATTGGTCCACCTCTTGTGTATTTTACCTAGCAAAGAGTCCCTGATTAGATTTCTATACAAGCTGCATAGAGTATTTCAAAAGATCCAGGATAGCACAGTGGGTAAGACTGTTAACTTGGAATGAAGGCTGCTGGGTTCAATCCCAGCTAAATTGGTAGTATTTTGTTCCACCTTAAGTCTCTGATTAGCTTTTTATATGAGCCGGAAAGAAAGGCTTACCAGTGCCAGGATGGCCCAGTGGTAAAGACTCTTGATTAGGATTAAACAGTCCTGGGTTCAATACCAGACGGTTTGACAGCATTTTATTCCACTATTTTATAGTGTAGTTTACCCAGCAACGAGTCCCTGATTACCTTTCTGTATGAGCCAGAAAAACATCATACAAGACCCAGGATGGCCCAGTGGTTAAGATTCTAGACATGCAATAAACAGTCCTGAGTTCGATACCTGTCTGGTTGACAGTATTTTGGTCCACCTCTTGTGTATTTTACCCAGCAAAGAGTCCCTGATTAGATTTCTATACAAGCCGGATACAGGATTTCAAAAGTTCCAGAATAGCACAGTGGGTAAGACTGTTGACTTGGAATGAATGGTGCTGGGTTCAATCCCAGGTAACTTACTAGTATTTTGTTCCACCTTAAGTCTTTGATTAGCTTTTTATATGAGCCGGAAAAAATAGCTTACTAGTGCCAGGATGGCCCAGTGGTTAAGACTCTTGATTAGGATTAAACAGTCCTGGGTTCAATACCAGTCGGGTTGACAGTATTTTATTCCACTGGTTTATAGTGTAGTTTACCCAGCAACGAGTCTCTGATTACCTTTCTTAATGAGCCAGAAAAACATCCTCACAAGACCCAGGATGTCCCAGTGGTTAAGATTCTTGACATGCAATAAACAGTCCTGAGTTCGGTACCTGTCTGGTTGACAGTATTTTGGTCCACCTCTTGTGTATTTTACCCAGCAAAGAGTCCCTGATTAGCTTTCTATACAAGCCGGATAGAGGACTTTTACAAGGCCCAGAATAGCACAGTGGGTAAGACTGTTGACTTGGAATGAAAGGTGCTGGTTTCAATCCCAGGTAAGTTGCTAGTATTTTGTTCCACTTTAGGTCTCTGATTAGCTTTTTATATGAGCCGGAAAGAGTGGCTTACCAGTGCCAGGATGGCCCAGTGGTTAAGACTCTTGAATGGGATTAAACAGTCCTGGGTTCAATACCAGCCGGGTTGGCAGTATTTTATTCCACTGGTTTATAGTGAAGTTTACCCAGCAACAAGTCTCTGATTAGATTTCTATACAAGCCGGATACAAGAGTTCTCAAGACCCAGGATAGCACAGTGGGTAAGGCTGTTGACTTGGAATAAAGGGTGCTGGGTTCAAATCCAGTATATTGACTTGTATCTTCTGAAGCTTTGATTGGAAGTGTTGGATGATATATTTCACCTCCATGTGTAATGAAAACATAATAATTAACTTATTTAATTATTTTTTTAACTGTTCCAATTAACTTTTTTTTTAATCGTACCCAGGAGAGCTCATTGGTCAACGCTCTCTATTATTAAGTTTTACTCCTATTCGCCCCACCTCAGGAATTACACTCACACGCACATACTCACACACACACACTCTCTCTCTCACACACACACACAGGTAACCCCTGAGGTGTATTCATTGACTATTTGACAATTATTATTATCTTTAGCATTGACTTCATTTTTTAACTTTATTTTATTCAAGCAACGAGCACATAACATTACTCAATGTATGTCCTTTTGACGACATTCAGCCAAATTAATGATTACTTGTCTGGGGTTTGAACCAAGTACCCCTGTATTGGGAGCCCACAGTGTTAACCATTGAGCTATTCTGGGTCCCATCATAACCTGATTTTCGCTCATATACAAATGCAATCAGTGGACTATGATAGAAATGAAACAAAAACATACATTTTCCTAGTCATGGATTTGAACCTCATACGACTGACTGAGAGGTAGCAGTCTTAGCCACCATGCTATGCAGGGTCTTGGTATAACTTCATTTTTGTTCATATACAAATGCAATCAGTGAACTATTCTAGAGGTAAAACAAAACAACTAAACTTTCAAAGTAAGAGATTTGAAGCCACCACTACTAACTGAGATGCAGCAGTCTTAACCACAAAGTTATCATAGGTCTTGCTGAGTTGGGATTCTGGGGAGCCCACAGTGTTGACTATTAAACTATCCAGAATCTTGTTGATTCATGATTTTTGTTTATTTACAAATGCAATCAGTGATATATGATAGAGGTAAAACAAATTCCTCAACTTTAAAAGTCAAGGATTTGAACTCAGTACTAGACTCAGAGGTAGCTGTCTTAACCACTGTTCTATCCTGGGTTTTCTTCACTGATGTAATGGTGAACTAGTAAACTAGTAACCTACGATTGAGGCGATACAAAAACATAGAACCAACTATTTTTTGCCGTGAGAAGAGGTGACATCCCTGCAGCAAACATCTGCTGAGTGCATCATTCTCGACGTGGGTGGTGCTTCACTTCAGTGTTCAGGTTTGCAGTTAAGTGGCAGTGATAACATAACATTTATAGTAGATTGTTACTGTGACTGATTTAGTAAGTAAGATGACATAAATGTTCCCGCTCTAAATACACCATCATTGTAGTCGTTTTTCTCCTGCGTGGACTTCCGTCTTCCTTTACAATGAGTGAAGCTGCACGAAACCTTGTGTCTGCAATTGTAAATAATTTAGTTTTTATTAAGTTTTGTGTTTCTTGTAGAATCTATATAAAGTAATATACATTAGCCTATTGTTAAAATAATGGAAAAAGCATCATTAAATATATTTGTTGTATTGTATTATTACATTAATAGCTGTTGTATTATTATAAGATGGCTTGTTAAACATTTCATAGGATTTTCAGAGGGAGGAAAAACCAAGACATTTAATATAAAATGTAAAATGAATAAATACATAAAAAGAAAAAGAATAAAAATGGTTAAAAGCCATCGTCCCGGGGAGCATTTCATTTCGTCCCGTGCATTTTTCTTTTACCGACGACGGTACGACGGGACTACGTTAATCTCAAGCCCTGGAAGTTACATTTTATTGTTTGCATTATTTGTTTCAGCATTGCACTTTGAAGATGGTCCCTCAGCTCTTTGACAGCTTTGGCTCTTTTTCAGATCAGCAGACGGACTCTAAGTCTTTCTTATTTACAGTATATATAAACGTTTCTCATTTCTATAATATATATATATATATATATATATATATATATATATATATATATATATATATATATATATATATAAGCCAAATCATCCCGATCAAGATATTACTTTAATTCAAGTAATTAAGTAATATTTCCAGGGCTTGAATTTACAATCATTTTAGTCACATATGTGCCCAAAATGTAATCTGTGCAACTTCAAAATATTTGGGAACAAACAATTATTGTATTGTGAGCGAAAGTGGTGGCATTATCCTCTATGTTGTGAAGTAATAACATAGAGGCTAATGCCATGACTTTCATTGTGTTTCAGTGTATCTTGAAGGATCATGCAAGTAATTGTTTCTTGTTGATGCTGTAAACAAAATGTCACTGTGCAAACCAATGTGTGTTGTTGTACTGAACACAGATTGAAAATAAACCGACTGAAATAATAATAATAACAATGAATAATTTCTAAGTCTTTGTTAGCCGTTTGTGAAGTTTTGTGCTTGTGCGCTACGTTCGCTCGCATCCTGTGCATCTCCTGGGGGCTAAGACCCCCCTGTCCTTAAAAGCTAGTGACGCCCCTGAAAATACTTGTCTTTGGTGTCCTCGCTGTGGTATCGAACACGCGGTCTAACATGGACGTCACCTGCCAGGATTGCTTGGTCTTCAGCTTGGATTCCCCCTCCCACCCCGTGGAGATGGAGGAGCGCGAAGACGCGGTGTGGCGTGTCCGTGATGCGCGTGAACGCAGCATCTTGGTTTCGCTTTGGCTCTTTCGCCACAGAGATGCCGCGAAATTGACGCGTCGTCTACCTGCCTTCTCACAAAGTTCAGATGTATTTACTCCAATAAAGTCTTTTAGTACATCTACATATGGCAGCGACGCCTCAGTGAGTGTATGGCACACTCACTAACTGTACGGGCGCTGCACTGATACTAATTTTAAAAAGTCAAACAAAAGTTAATAACTATCTTTTTTTTTCGTCGACTCGCCTTCTCGCAGAGTTCAGATGCATTTACTCCAATAAAGTGAGGACAGCCTTTTTTCACAACAGGAGGACAAGAACTAAATCATCCAGACTAGAGATAAATTGTATTATTATGTTTATCTTGCCTAAAAATAAATATATTTATTAATTTAAAAAAACAACTAAATACATGTTTACTATATTTTGCTAAAAACATCAAAATTAATTGTATTTTTATTCATATTTTTTCGTGACTCCTTATTACATCCAGCCATAGAATTATACATTAAAATAAACATATTTGAAATAATTGATTTTAAATTATCATAATAATTCATTTAAAATGACCATATTTGATTATTAAAATAATTGCTTGTTTATCAACAACTTTAGCATTTTATTCATTACATTTTGAAACTCTCAGAAGCCAAGTTATGTTATATTCCTTAAGATTTATTTATGCAAGTTTGACTTGGTGAATTCTAGCTGTCAATATACTCCTCCCCTCTTAACCACGCCCCCAACCACGCCCCGCTCCACCCCCGACCACGCTCCCACCCCCCGAAATCGGAGGTCTCAAGGTTGGCAAGTATGTGGCACACTCACTAGCTGTACGGGCGCTGCACTGATACTAATTTAAAAAAGTCAAACAAAAGTTAATAACTATCATTTTTTTTCGTCGACTCGCCTTCTCACAGAGTTCAGATGTATTTACTCCAATAAAGTCTATTGCCTACTTGCCAACCCTCCCGAATTTTCCGGGAGACTCCCGAAATTCAGCGCCTCTCCCGAAAACCTCCCGGGACAAATGGAGCTGGAGGCCACGCCCCCTCCAGCTCCATGCGGACCTGAGTGAGGACAGCCTTTTTTCACTACGGGAGGACAACAGGGTGACAAGAACTAAATCATACAGACTAGAGATACATTGTATTATTATGTTTATCTTACCTAAAAATAAATAGATATTTATTAATTAAAAAAAATAAATAAATACATTTTTACTATATTTTGCTAAAAAACATCAAAATTAATTGTATTTTAATTTTTATTTTTTCTGACTCCTTATTACATCCAGCCATAGAATTTTACATTAAAATAAACATATTTGAAATAATTAATTTTAAATTATCATAATAATTCATTTAAAATGACCATATTTAATTATTAAAATAATTGCTTGTTTATCAACAACTTTAGCATTTTATTCATTACATTTTGAAGCTCTCAGAAGCCAAGTTATGTTATATTCCTTAATATTTATTTATGCAAGTTTGAAGTATCAATTATCCAAACACAGTTTTATTTGCATATTTTCAGGATATATATATATATATATATATATATATATATATATATACATATGAAATACTTGACTTGGTGAATTCTAGCTGTCAATATACTCCTCCCCTCTTAACCACGCCCCGCCCCACCCCCGACCACGCCCCCACCTCCCGAAATCGGAGGTCTCAAGGTTGGCAAGTATGTTCTATTAGTACATCTACCTATGGCAGCGACGCCTCAGTGAGTGTGTGGCACACTCACTAGCTGTGCGGACGCTGCACTGACACTAATTCAAAAAAGTCACATATAAAAGTTAATAACTTTTACTTGTTCCCCCCCAACGTGCAACTATGGCTAATTAGCC
>NC_084565.2:36812500-36897500 GCF_033978685.3 Nerophis lumbriciformis
ATAGTGTGAGAGTCCAGTCCATAGTGGATCTAACATAATAGTGTGAGAGTCCAGTCCATAGTGGATATAACATAATAGTGTGAGAGTCCAGTCCATAGTGGATCTAGCATAATAGTGTGAGAGTCCAGTCCATAGTGGATCTAACATAATAGTGTGAGAGTCCAGTCCATAGTGGATATAACATAATAGTGTGAGAGTCCAGTCCATAGTGGATATAACATAATAGTGTGAGAGTCCAGTCCATAGTGGATATAACATAATATTGTGAGAGTCCAGTCCATAGTGGATCTAGCATAATAGTGTGAGAGTCCAGTCCATAGTGGATCTAGCATAATAGTGTAAGAGTCCAGTCCATAGTGGATCTAACATAATATTGTGAGAGTCCAGTCCATAGTGGATATAACATAATAGTGTGAGAGTCCAGTCCATAGTGGATATAACATAATAGTGTGAGAGTCCAGTCCATAGTGGATATAACATAATATTGTGAGAGTCCAGTCCATAGTGGATCTAGCATAATAGTGTGAGAGTCCAGTCCATAGTGGATCTAGCATAATAGTGTAAGAGTCCAGTCCATAGTGGATATAACATAATAGTGTGAGAGTCCAGTTCATAGTGGATCTAGCATAATAGTGTGAGAGTCTAGTCCATAGTGGATCTAGCATAATAGTGTGAGAGTCCAGTCCATAGTGGATCTAGCATAATAGTGTGAGAGTCCAGTTCATAGTGGATCTAGCATAATAGTGTAAGAGTCCAGTCCATAGTGGATCTAACATAATATTGTGAGAGTCCAGTCCATAGTGGATCTAGCATAATAGTGTGAGAGTCCAGTCCATAGTGGATCTAGCATAATAGTGTAAGAGTCCAGTCCATAGTGGATATAACATAATAGTGTGAGAGTCCAGTCCATAGTGGATCTAGCATAATAGTGTAAGAGTCCAGTCCATAGTGGATCTAACATAATAGTGTAAGAGTCCAGTCCATAGTGGATCTAACATAATAGTGTGAGAGTCCAGTCCATAGTGTATCTAACATAATAGTGTGAGAGTCCAGTCCATAGTGGATATAACATAATATTGTGAGAGTCCAGTCCATAGTGGATCTAGCATAATAGTGTGAGAGTCCAGTCCATAGTGGATCTAACATTATTGTGAGAGTCCAGTCCATAGTGGATATAACATAATAGTTAGAGTCCAGTCCATAGTGGATCTAATATAATAGTGTGATAGTCCAGTCCATAGTGGATCTAACATAATAGTGTGAGAGTCCAGTCCATAGTGGATCTAACATAATAGTGTGAGAGTCCAGTCCATAGTGGATCTAACATAATAGTGTGAGAGTCCAGTCCAGAGTGGATCTAACATAATAGTGTGAGAGTCCAGTCCATAGTGGATCTAACATAATAGTGTGAGAGTCCAGTCCATAGTGGATCTAACATAATAGTGTGAGAGTCCAGTCCATAGTGGATCTAACATAATAGTGTGAGAGTCCAGTCCATAGTGGATCTAACATAATAGTGTGAGAGTCCAGTCCATAGTGGATCTAACATAATAGTGTGAGGGTCCAGTCCAGAGTGGATCTAACATAATAGTGTGAGAGTCCAGTCCATAGTGAATCGAACATAATAGTGTGAGAGTCCAGTCCATAGTGGATCTAACATAATAGTGTAAGAGTCCAGTCCATAGTGGATCTAACATAATAGTGTGAGAGTCCAGTCCATAGTGAATCGAACATAATAGTGTGAGAGTCCAGTCCATAGTGGATCTAACATAATAGTGTGAGAGTCCAGTCCATAGTGGATCTAACATAATAGTGTGAGAGTCCAGTCCATAGTGAATCGAACATAATAGTGAGAGTCCAGTCCATAGTGGATCTAACATAATAGTGTGAGAGTCCAGTCCATAGTGGATCTAACATAATAGTGGGAGTCCAGTCCATAGTGGATCTAACATAATAGTGTGAGAGTCCAGTCCATAGCGGATCTAACATAATAGTGAGAGTCCAGTCCATAGTGGATCTAACATAATATTGTGAGAGTCCAGTCCATAGTGGATCTAACATAATAGTGTGAGAGTCCAGTCCATAGTGGATCTAACATAATAGTGTGAGAGTCCAGTCCATAGTGGATCTAACATAATAGTGTGAGAGTTCAGTCCATAGTGGATCTAACATAATATTGTGAGAGTCCCGTCCATAGTGGATCTAACATAATAGTGTGAGAGTCCCGTCCATAGTGGATATAACATAATAGTGAGAGTCCAGTCCATAGTGGATCTAACATAATAGTGTGATAGTCCAGTCCATAGTGGATCTAACATAATAGTCAGAGTCCAGTCCATAGTGGATCTAACATAATAGTGTGAGAGTCCAGTCCATAGTGGATCTAACATAATAGTGTGGGAGTCCAGTCCATAGTGGATCTAACATAATAGTGTGAGAGTCCAGTCCATAGTGGATCTAACATAATAGTGTGAGAGTCCAGTCCATAGTGGATATAACATAATAGTGAGAGTCCAGTCCATAGTGGATCTAACATAATAGTGTGATAGTCCAGTCCACAGTGGATCTAACATAATAGTGTGAGAGTCCAGTCCATAGTGGATCTAACATAATAGTGTGAGAGTCCAGTCCATAGTGGATCTAACATAATATTGTGAGAGTCCAGTCCATAGTGGATCTAACATAATATTGTGAGAGTCCAGTCCATAGTGGATCTAACATAATAGTGTGAGAGTCCAGTCCATAGTGGATCTAACATAATAGTGTGAGAGTCCAGTCCATAGCGGATCTAACATAATAGTGTGAGAGTCCAGTCCATAGTGGATCTAACATAATAGTGTGAGAGTCCAGTCCATAGTGCGTCTAACATAATAGTGTGAGAGTCCAGTCTATAGTGGTTCTAACATAATAGTGAGAGTCCAGTCCATAGTGAATCGAACATAATAGTGTGAGAGTCCAGTCCATAGTGGATCTAACATAATAGTGTGAGAGTCCAGTCCATAGTGGATCTAACATAATAGTGTGAGAGTTCAGTCTATAATGGTTCTAACATAATAGTGAGAGTCCAGTCCATAGTGAATCTAACATAATAGTGTGAGAGTCCAGTCCATAGTGGATCTAACATAATAGTGTGATAGTCAAGTCCATAGTGGATCTAACATAATAGTGTGAGAGTCCAGTCCATAGTGGATATAACATAATAGTGTGAGAGTCCAGTCCATAGTGGATCTAACATAATAGTGCGAGAGTCCAGTCCATAGTGGATCTAACATAATATTGTGAGAGTCCAGTCCATAGTGGATCTAACATAATAGTGTGAGAGTCCAGTCCATAGTGGATCTAACATAATAGTGTGAGAGTCCAGTCCATAGTGGATCTAACATAATAATAATAATTTAACGGATGGACTGCTAGCCAGGACAACATTGATAGAGCCATTGCAGCGTATGTGCTAGAAGACATGCAGGCTATTTCTACAGTGGAGTCACCCGCTTTCAGGCAGCTAATTAGCATGATAGCAGGCGTCAAACGGCAAATGGCACGAAAGCATTTTCCAAGTTCCTAGACACAGTGGACAGTGAGCACATAAAAATGGAAAGCAAGCTAAAGAAAACACTCCAAACTCTGCCTCTGCTCATCATTCAGCACTGAAGGTACACACTCTGTCAATTCTCTTATATACTCTTTCATTCTAGACTTCTGGAGTGTTTGATTATCACATCACTCTAAATGTATAGACCAGGGGTCCTCAAGTACAAATCTTGAAGGTCCACAAATGTTTTTTTGAAACAGGCTGGGTCCGTTTATTATCGGTCAAGCTTATATAGTAGCAGGAGGTAGGTAGTAGTTTAACATTTTCTTAAAAATTAACAAAAATAAAATAAATATCCAATAAAATACATGAAAGATTTTCTTTGAAACAAAAATAAATAACCCAAAACCCATCACTCTGAGTGAGCACTCTGTTGCTATTTGTTGTTGTGTCATAGATTTAACAAAAATCTTGCTTGATGGTTCATATGACTTTTTCAGCCTCATTATTTCTTTTTTTCTTAGCTCCGAATCATGAGGAAATGTCTCTTCAAATTCCCGGTGCTCTTTCAGATAGTGACGTTTCAGATTTTCACTTTTCACCAGAGCAACAGCACTGTTGCATATTAGACACGTTGGTCTGGTACTTGCAGTAGGTAGGATGAAAACATATTGCTCTGTCCATTCTTCCTTGAAACGTCTGTTTTCCCTGTCCACCTTTCTTTTACCAGCCTGAGCCAACTTGGAGCATGCCATTGTGATTTGATTCACATTCAGTGACTGACGAGTGAACAGTTAGCGAAGTAGCGATACGAGACAACTGTGTGCCTGCAGCGAAAGGTTCCATGCACTGTGCACATGTGTATGACCCAGGTGGTAACAGCCTATCAGCGCGTCGTTGTGATAGAGATGACAACCCAATCAGAGTGGCGTTCTCTCGCGCTCACTCCGTCTCTCTCTCTTTCTCTCTCTGAGAGAGAGAGAGCGAGAGAGAGAGAGACGGAGTGAGTGAGACACGGAGAAGTGTAAACGAAACGTGGAGATATTTGACTAAAAACAACAAAGAACATTGACTTGCGCTAGCGATAACTCAAAGATAAATACAATTATTATATTTTTTTATTATAATTATAATTATAATAATAAATAAAAATAAAAAACATTTATTTTTTATTTTTTACTATAATTCGTGCTGGGTCCGGACGGACACGTCGCTGGGTCCGGACATGGACCGCGGTCCGCCTGTTGAGGATCACTGGTATAGACTATAAAGTTCACAAACATAAAGAGGGATCCTAGTGGGCCAGGCCAATCTTTCCTTATCTCTAAACTAAAACTGGGGAAATGCGTAGAGTGTTCTGGGCTTCAGTACATTGTTGATCTCATGAAGACATGATTTTATTTCAGAATTGCTGAATTCACTGCTGATCAGTGGCATCCCGAAAATAATCCATCATGACAAACATTCCCAAACCTGCCAACCTTTAGGATATCGCATGAGTACCCAAGTGTAGCGTACAAGCATATTCAAAACAACATCTATGACATCATATTGAACCCTATGGGTTAGGAATGGGATGGCACTTCAAGTTCATACGTGAGTCACGGCAGGTGGCCAAATACTTTTGGCAATATAAGCTGGGTTGACCCAAGCTCGTCTATAAAGATGTCAGGTAACAGTTCCTGAATATTTTAGTCTGTCCAATCATTGTGTCAATATTGCACAAGGATCATGGGACCATCTAAACCAGGGGTGCTCATTACGTCGATCGCGAGCTACCGGTCGATCTCGGAGGGTGTGTCAGTCGATCACCAGTCAGGCATTAAAAAAATAGTCCTAAAAATGAGCGATCATAAATCTTCACTATGACGTCACTTTCGTCACTTGATTGACATTCACGGCACCAGAGGGTCTTCTGAGATGACGCTGGCTGCTGCCAGCTCATTAAAATTACCGACTGGAAGGCGAGAAACACTTTATTTCAACGGACTCTGGCGCTGTACCTGTCGTCAAAACTCCAAAGACCGACTGCACAGTTGCGCTAACAAAACGAGTCTCAGAAAGCTGGCGTGCACAAGCTAGCAAGCTACGGAGTTTGCCGACAATGTATTTCTTGTAAAGTGTATACAAAGGAGTACGGAAGCTGGACAAATTAAGATGCCAAAAACCAACCACTTTCATGTGGTATTGGACAGAAAGGAGGACTTTTTTTCTCCTCCATTCGAAAATGCGGACGTTTTTAGCACTACTGTCTGATTCCAATCAATGCAAAAGTCATCAGAATCAGGTAATACACCAACTTATATTCTTGTCTTCATGAAAGAAAGGAATCTATATGTGTTAAACATGCTTGTATTATCTTTAAACACCTTAACTTGTTAACAATATTAACTATATGTGTTAAACATGCTTGTATTATCTTTAAACACCTTTAACTTGTTAACAATATTAACTATATGTGTTAAACATGCTTGTATTATCTTTAAACACCTTTAACTTGTTAACAATATTAACTATATGTATTAAACATGCTTGCATTATCTTTAAACACCTTTAACTTGTTAACAATATTAACTATATGTGTTAAACTTACTTGTATTATCATTAAACACCTTTAATTTATTAACAATATTAACTATATGTGTTAAACATGCTTGCATTATCATTAAACACCTTTAACTTGTTAACAAAAACATATATTTCATAAATAAGTAAATATAAATTATATATATGAATGAGGTAGATCCCCAATACTTGATCAATTGAAAAGTAGCTCGCCTGCAGAAAAAGTGTGAGCACCCCTGATCTAAACAAAACACCTTTTTAAGTTGAGTCTGTAGCACCTCAATTCTATTTGAATCTGATTTGGGACCTTTTTTATTTTTTTCTACAGTTTTGTGTGCGTGTACACGAAGGCTGTTGAATGAAGACACACTAGGTAGAGAAGACGTCATGCAGTCAGTGACCTTGCTAATTAATATGCTTGATGGGGAGCGGCTGAATTGGCCTGATTAACAATAGCAACTTAGTTGCTTTGTCAAATAACCTCATTAATCACATTCCTTTTTTCCCCCTTCGCATTATCATAAACACCCACAGACCTCCAGGTTGGTTTCCAGCCATAACAGAAACAGGCCTCGGCGCCACAAGAGACCCAAAAAGCAGTGAAAATAAAATGCAAGGTCACAAATAATCATCGGTGTGTGTTCTCACCGTTGGCTTCTTGCCCTCCTTGAGTACGGTTTTCCGCCTCAGCACGCCTTGGACCGTGACCGCCCCGGGATACAAGTGAACCGCCAGCTCCTCCGACTCTGCTGAGCTACAATGAGGACAAAAACGAGACGTCACTCGAGACGCACGCACGCAGGAACCTGCAACCTCAGCAACATAAGCGCATGCACACAACCACGCATACGTCCGGGTACAAGTGGAGATGAGCTATAAGCGAGGAGACGCAATCTGCAAGGCTACCTTACGACGCTCTGCTCGCTCCATCAAACTGCAATGGCGCATGTCTGGTGGAGCAGCGAGAGGAGAGCAGGGGCGTAAAAAAAAAGGTTGGTGTGCAGATTGGGAGTCTACTAAAGCCTGGTGGAAAGAGAGGAGGAAGCCCAGTCGCGCGTCTGTAAAAGCAAAATCAGGCCTCGCTACACGTCTTGAAATCAACCCTATCGTTTGTCAATTACAGAAGTGGGAATTGTACGTTGCATCTTCTTTCCTTTCGCAAATAGGCTAACCTAGCATAATGTTGCCGGTAAAATTTCTTACGTTAGCATGTAGCTCACATAGCTATGCTAACATTTGTGTCCTGTCCCGTTGTTGTATGCGATATATGACATCTGTCAGGCTGGCAAGTGCAGTCACAGTGTACAGTTGACCTCGGGATAGTTACCATTCAACATTTTTGTGACCGTTCAAATTCACTAAGATTCTTGGTCCAAAAAAATGAGATGTCCGATAATGGCTTTTTTGACAATATCCGATATTGTCCAACTCTTAATTACCGATTTTGATACCAACCGATACCATCGTGGAATTAACACATTATTATGCCTAATTTTGTTGGATGAATAAACAATGTAACAAGGTTTTCCAAAATAAATCAACTCAAGTTATGGAAAAAAATGCCACTATGGCACTGCCATATTTATTATTGAAGTCACAAAGTGCATTTTTTTTTTTTAACATGCCTCAAAACAACAGCTTGGAATTTGGGACATGGTCTCCCTGAGAGAGACTATGAGGAGGTTGAGGTGGGCGGGACTGGGGTGTATATTGTAGCGTCCCGGAAGAGTTAGTGCTGCAAGGGGTTCTGGGTATTTGTTCTGTCGTGTTTATGTTGTGTTACGGTGCGGATGTTCTCCCGAAATGTGTTTGTCATTCTTGTTTGGTGTGGGTTCACAGTGTGGCGCATATCTGTAACAGTGTTAAAGTTGTTTATACGGCCACCCTCAGTGTGACCTGTATGGCTGTTGACCAAGTATGCTTTGCATTCACTTGTGTGTGTGAAAAGCCGTAGATATTATGTGACTGGGCAGGCATGCAAAGGAAGTGCCTTTAAGGTTTATTGGCGCTCTGTCCTTCTCCCTTCGTCCGTGTACACAGCGGCGTTTTAAAAAGTCATACATTTTACTTTTTGAAACCGATACCGATAATTTTGAAACCGATACCGATAATTTCCGATATAACATTTTAAAGCATTTATCGGCCGATATTATCGGACATCCCTAAAAAAAATATTTTGTAAATTTTTTCTCTCTCTGAAAAATAGCCCGTTGTATTAATTAGAAAACACATTTTATCTGTCATTTTTATACATTCTAATCCATAATATACAGCAAGTGTGAGGTGGCTAACAATGCAGCTAATGGGAGTAATCTATTGTGCCCATAACGCCCTCTAAAAACATCCAAAAACCGCCAACAATTCTCCATTTACATTTCGTGACCTGAATAAGAAAAAATATTGTCATTATAGGCGCCAACGCCGAGGAACTACTTTTAGCGGCACCGTGATCACAGAGAGGTAACTAGCTTATGCAGCTATTGACATAATGAGCCGACGAGCTGCTGCATCGCCTCTTAGTTGGTAAAAGTTCATTCTAGAATATACTGTAAATCATGCGTCCTACCTGTGTAGTAGAAGGTCCTGGCTAAAAACCGAGAAGTTGGGTCAACTTTAACTTTTTTTCTTCTTTATAGTATATAATTAATTCTTCATCTAAAGTTGGCATTCCAGTGAGAGCAGACATTGTACAGTAAGTGATTATCTTATTATGTTCATAGTTGGTATTTCTTGTTTAGCACTTAGCAAGACTGCTACTTGTTTGGATCTGATTACTACTCAGCTTCTAAAACTTGTAGTTCATCCTCCTTATATTCAGGCTCAAAAAAAAAAAAAAAGTTTCTGGATTATCACTTGTCCTAAAGTAGTCGTCTCTCATTAAGTCTGCCATGATTACTAGTTGTTATTGTTGTTGAAGGCAAAACCAAATAATATGATGCGTCTGTGAAGTTAATGTTCCGCCATATGCTTAAAATGAGCAAAATAAGTAAATATTACATGTTATTATGAATGGGCCTGTTACTACATTACATATATACTTACAGTGTGTAAATAAAATATTTTTTTATAGGTGGAATAGATCAAATCCCAATATCTCCATTGTTAGCTGACTTTTGCTAGCTTTTATTTACGAGTTAGAATGCTTTTTGTTTTGCAGCTTCTACCAACTAATTTCCTCATAAGTATTCAGAAGTATGCAACTCAAACTAATAAATGATTAAATACAGTTCCGGGCCATTCCTTTCATGATGTTTAATCAAAGTGTTGTCGAGTTGTCGAACCCCAATCGAAACAAGAAGATTGTGTGTGAGTTTGTTCTTGTAATTTTACCCTTCTTGAGACATCAACGAGGAAAAGTACCTTCCATATGAGGTTAGGACATAAATCATGGCTTCAATACGGAAAACCATTGCATCTAATAGAAAATGTCTCATTTGCACACCTGGTGGTGAAATCTATCAAAATTAAGGTGGTCCCAAAAAGGAGGGATTTTTCAAATTGACTATGTGTTGGCTTTAAAAGTGCGCCCCCTCTGGTCAACATATGAAATAACAAGTGTGTGTAAAAATTTGAAGTGCTCCCCCTCTTGCCAACATATGTAATAACAAGTGTGTGTAAGAAATTGAAATGCACCCCCTTTGGCCAAAAAAATAAATAAATAATGATAATAATAATTAAAAAAAAAAAAAAAAAAAAAAAAAAAAAATATATATATATATATATATATTTATATATGTATAAAGAGACATACTGTAATAACTTGAAGTAAGTAATACAGATTAAAAACCAATTACAAACAAACAAAAAAAGCTTAACTTTTTTATATTTGCATAGTTTGTATACATCATTAATGTTAATACAAATCTTTATATATCTAGAAAGGGTGGTCCTAAAGAGGTAGGCATTTTTCAGAGGTTTCAAGAAGGTAGAAAATACAAGAATGTGTGTGTGTGTGTGTGTGTAAGAACATGCAAGAAAGTGAGGAAAGCAAAAGGCAGATTATAGAGTCATGAATGCAACCAAATAGAAAATCATGATCCCCTTCACCTGATTGTGATGTCACCCTCACACACACCAGAAGATGATCCCAGCTTTCAACACACACACACACACACACACTCATACACACATTTGGGGAGCGAGCACATAGCATCCCCCCTGCAGGGTCTGAAGGGCACCAAGTGAGGATAAGAGAGGGCTTGGTTCAGGTTTGTTCCGGTCGGGGTGCGTATACCTGCTGGGCCTCAGGACTCCTCTGTAGGGGATGCGGGCCACACGGGTCACTGGGCCCAGAGAGTGATAGAACCGAGTCCTGTTCAGAATAGGATAAGATAGGACAGGGTATAGGCGGCGGGGAACACTGTTAAGGCTGTGCTGCTGCTGTTTTCCCTTGCTAGTGCAAGGTGGAAGAGCGGGGCCATCTTGTTAGAGAGGCAGCGCTGATGTGTTATTGCGACAGGTGGCCTTTCGGAGTAGTGACACTAGATACTTGCTGGCGCCGAGGAGGTTACTGGCAAGGGGACTGAAATGATTTGAAGCTTTTAATACATTCCAGGCAGTTGGAGGAATGAAGCGCGGCGTCCTTGGAGAAGCAAGCTGCAGCAAAGTCCGAGCTTTGAACCACTCACATCATGGATGACGATATGCTTCAAAACCCAAAAGCAGTGAAGTTGTCACGTTGTGTAAATGGTAAATAAAAACAGAATACAATGATTTGCAACTCCTTGTCAACCTATATTCAATTGAATAGACTGCAAAGACAAGATACTTAATGTTCGAACTGAAAACCGTTGTTACTTTTTCCAAATATTAGCACATTTGGAATTTGATGCCTGCAACGTGTAAAAAAAAGCTGGCACAAGTGGCAAAAAAGACTGAGTAAGTTGAGGAATGCTCATCAAACACTTATTTGGAACATCCCACAGGCGAACAGGCTAATTGGGAACAGGTCGGTGCCATGATTGGGTATAAAAGTAGATTCCATGAAATGATCAGTCATTCACAAACAAGGACGGGGCGAGGGTCACCACTTTGTGAACAAATGCGTGAGCAAATTGTCCAACAGTTTAAGAACAACATTTCTCAACTAGCTATTGCAAGGAATTTAGGGATATCACCATCTGCGGTCCGTAATATCATCAAAAGGTTCAGAGAATCTGGAGAAATCACTGCACGTAAGCGGCAAGACTGAAAACCAACATTGAATGCCCGTGACCTTCGATCCCTCAGCCGGTACTGCATCAACAAGCGACATCAGTGTGTAAAGGATATCACCACATGGGCTCAGGAACACTTCAGAAAACCACTGTCAGTAACTACAGTTCGCCGCTACACCTTTAAGTGCAACTCTACTATGCAAAGCGAAAGCCATTTATCAACAACACCCAGAAACGCCGCCGGCTTCGCTGAGCCCGAGCTCCTCTAAGATGGACTGATGCAAAGTGGAAAAGTGTTCTGTGGTCATTTCAAATTGTTTTAGGAAACTGTGGACTTTGTGTCCTTCGGACCAAAGAGGAAAAAAAACCACCCGGATTGTTCTAGGCGCAGAGTTGAAAAGCCAGCATGTGTGATGGTATGGGGGTATATTAGTGCCCAAGGCATGGGTAACTTACACACCTGTGAAGGCACCATTAATGCTGAAAGGTACATACAGGTTTTGGAGCAACATATGTTGCCATCCAAGCAACGTTATCATGGACGCCCCTGCTTATTTCAGCAAGACAATGCCAAGCCACGTGTTACTACAGCGTGGCTTCATAGTAAAAGAGTGCGGCCTGCCTGTAGTCTAGACCTGTCTCCCATTGAAAATGTGTGGCGCATTATGAAGTGTATAATATGACAACGTAGATCCCGGACTGTTGAACAACTTAAGCTGTACATCAAGCAAGAATGGGAAAGAATTCCACCTGAAAAACTTCCAAAATTGTGTCTCCTCAGTTCCCAAACGTTTACTGAGAGTTGTTAAAAGGAAAGGCCATGTAACACAGTGGTAAAAATGCCCCTCTGCCAACTTTTTTTGCAATGTGTTATGCTGCCATTAAATTCTAAGTTAATGACTATTTGCAAAAAAAAAAAAAAGTTTGTCAGTTAGAACATTAAATCTCTTGTCTTTGCAGTCTATTCAATCGAATATAAGTTGAAAAGGATTTGCAAATCATTGAATTCTGTTTTTATTTACGAACGTGCCAACTTCACTGGTTTTGGGTTTTGTATCATCTTGATCATGGATGTGATGGACTAAAAAAAAAAGGGCTGGTGATCATGTTGATGTTACCTCTCAAAAGCAGGCCACGACACCTCCTCGCTGAGCTCCGAGCCCTCGCTGCTCCCTGAGTCCAAAGGAAAAACTTTGATCAGCAAGGCGCGACTGAGGCGACAAAGCGTGCCGTCACTTCTTACCAAGTGAAATGCCGCTGGACAGAGTGGAGCTCTCCGCTTGGCCCCTGGTGGGACTGTTGCTCTCCATCACGCTGTCGTCCAGCAGGTGGCGCGAACCGGCGTTGGGGAAGGTGGCGCTTTTGAACTCCACGGTATTCATCTTATGGATGAAACTACTTGAGCCCAGCAGTGGCAGAACCCCGAAGAGAGAGGAAGAAAAAGGAGGGGGTGAATATCTGTGGCAGTAACAAGATGCCGTGAAGTAGAAGACTAACTTGTATCCCAGACTGTGACACTTCCTGTGTCCGTAGGGCAGCAGGTTCCTCGGCGAGGGAGGCGTGGCCGGGACTTTAGAGGCTTCGGCCGCCACCGAGCATTTACGGCCGCAGAGAGGAGACGGCGACGCCTCTTGTCCTGCGGGATGACGTGATGTATTAAAGCACCGGAATACAACAAGTGCAGAAAATGTCATCTGCACTTGAGGTGATGAGGTCACTCACCGGCTAGATCCTCTTTGGAGGCGTTTGCCCGTGGCGTGCTGGTGCCAGGCTCGATCCTCTGCGATAACCTGCTCAAAACACAATTGTTGCTTCAAAACACTTTGACGTATGTGGTGTAGACCAGTGTTTCTTAACCAAGAGCGCCGCCAAAAAATTATACGTTTCTCAGCTGTGGTCTGTAAGGGCCGCAGCAGTACTCCGCTGTAATACACTTTTCCACCACTTGTGGCATTAATGACAATATCAAACAAACAGAAGTCTGGAGCTTAAGTTTCTTAAAGGGGAACTGCACTTTTTTTTGGACATTTGCCTATCGCTCACAATGGGGCTGGACGATATGGCCTTTTATTAATATCTCTATATTTTTAGGCCATGTCACGCTACACGATATATATCTGGATATTTTGCCTTAGCCTTGAATGAACACTTGATGCATATAATCACAGTAGTATGATGATTCTATGTGTCTACATTAAAACATTTTTCTTCATACTGCATTAATATATATTACTTTTAAACTTTCATGCAGAGAGGGAAATCACAACTAAATCAGTGTATTTATTAAACAGTTATTAAGCAGTGGCACAAACATTCATGTCATTTCAAAACAGAAAGTGCAAGATTGTTAGAGACATTTTAACACAAGCTATTAGTGCACTTTTGTGCATGATGTCACTAAGATGACATCAAAACAACACTAAATTAAAGTGCACTTTTTGTACAGAACGCCACTACAATAGTTAAAAACAAATAAAGTGCACTTTTGTGCATGATGTCACACAAGATATTTCAATAACTGTCAAATAAAAATGAGCTGCATAATAGGAAATCAAATAGTGTATGTCCTTCGCTATGTGGTAGGTTCCTGCGGATGTCATCTCCTTCTGTTGTTGACTCTGTTTTTTTTTTATACGGTGTTGATGTGGAAATAGTTGCTTCGTCATTTTGTTGGTGTGGCACCGGCCGGAGATGTTGACATGCGGAGTTTCAAGCACTCTTCATTCTCTTTTCAAATGATGCTACAAATGAGCAGTGCTGCTACTTTTTGTAGCAACGCTTTTGCCGCATAAATGTTGAACATATTCCCAATAGAACATACTTGCCAACCCTCCTGGATTTTCCGGGAGACTCCCGAAATTCAGCGCCTCTCCCGAAAACCTCCCGGGACAAATTTCCTCCCGAAAATCTCCCGAAATTCAGGCACACAATATAAACAGCGTACCTGCCCAATGACGTTATAACTGTAGAATGATCGAGGGTGAGTTCTTGGTTTCTTATGTGGGTTTATTGTTAGGCAGTTTCATTAACGTCCTCCCAGTGAGGTAACAACACACAACAACAGCGGTCACGTTTTTTGTCTACTGTAAAGCAGTTCGTCTGCCGTAAACAGCAATGTTGTGACACTCTTAAGCAGGAGAATACTGCCATCTAGTGCATTTGATGAAAGCACTTTTTGCGTGCCACACAGCAATGCATCATCAGAGAGGGTGTTCAGCATGGTTAGAAAAATAGTGACAAATAGAACAAGGATGGACAATTCAACCCTTAACTCAACAATGAGTAGATGAGTGTTATGTGTGTGTATATGTGTAAATAAATAAACACTGAAATTCAAGTATTTATTTATTTATATATATATACATATATATATATATATATATATATATATATATATATATATATATATGAAATACTTGACTTGGTGAATCCTAGCTGTAAATATACTCCCTTCTTAACCACACCCCCTCCCCCCACCCCCCCACCTCCCGAAATCGGAGGTCTCAAGGTTGGCAAGTATGCAATAGAAGCCAAACCACCGCCGGACGATGGATCCCGTGCTGTTTTTCTTGGGAATTAATTCTTCCTCCATTTGTTACTAGATTCGCACCTTCTCTTTCTCGTATTACCACCCGCACCTCACCGTTAGCATCACAGCTAACGTTACCATGTCGCTACCTCTCTGCTCCGCGGGAGCGTGTGACGTTGCACACGTGACGTATGTAAGAAGGTGCACTTGGTTTACGTCTCTGTGAGAAGGAGAGACAAGAAAGAGTGGGAAACGCCTGTAGTGTAATGCCCGCAGCTTAAAGCAACTGCGTGAGAATGTATACTCGAATATCACGATATAGTCATTTTCTATATCGCACAGAGACAAACCCGCGATATATCGAGAATATCGATATATCGCCCAGCCCTAGTTCACAATCATCATGAAAACATGACAGCGGGTGTATTTTTTCTATTAATGCAATCTAACTCATAAATAAACGTAAATAAAAGTCCACTTACAGAGGAGCCAATAGGAGGTCCTCTATTCCGCCCAGGTTTATGTGTTAAATATATAATATCCTTTGTGATTACCACATGGTTTCATATCATTTGACAAAGTTGCAAACTGTGCATATGTTAGATACAACTACTGAATAAGATTAAAATCAAGAGTAAGATGACTAATTCAGTGTTAATAATTGAGTTTGCCCAGGGAAGCCTCTGTCGGGGAAAAGTTGGGGTCAAAAAAGGGTTAAGAACCTCTGGTGTAAACAATGGCAGAAGACCTACTTGTAGTTGTCGTCCTCCACAAACTTCTGAAGCTCCTCGATGTAGCGGACTGAGTTGAGATACTTCTGGATATGAGGCAACACTGATATGTCTGAAACACAAACACAACCATCGCATTGGGTTTCTAATACGCTGGAACCCGTTTAAGTCGACGCCCCTTGGACTGACGGTCTCACGTCGACAGCCCTTCTTGAAATAACTGAAACCAAAATTAAAACGAGCCATTGCTTGCACATTTGCTTGTGACTTTGTCAAGAGACATTAAGAGACTGGGTGATGATAAAATATTTGTTATTTGTTAACATGATTTTTCTTCATTTGTGCATATTATTATTTTTTTTGTGCTTTTATATAATATTTTAAACTCCTATACAACAAAGCTTCTGTGCTAATTTTGTTGTTCGTCTTGACTACGATGCCTGCCTAATAATAGTAAAGAAATTCTGAATCCAGACATGAACTTTTCGGAGCTAATATGCTGACACGTTTACTGTCTGTGTTAGTATTATTACCTTATAATGGCATTCTGTTTGTATCGTTTCAGTTTCACAAATTCCTTAGTAAATTCACCAAAACGTCGCCGTGGAGTTATTGAGTCTGTTTACCTGATTGGATAGTTAGCTTCCACAGCTAGTGGGTCCATGACAATGACTTCTGTTTTATTTGATCAGCCGTTTTACTGCCGTGTTACAGACACTTGTAAATAAACATTTATCCAATTTTCCTGTGTAAATAACTCATTTCACAACGTATATGTCTGCGGCCAATATATGTGAAAATGTGTTTTCCTTCAAATCTAGTGGGTGTAGTTTATATCCCGGTGCGCTGGGCAGTCTGGAAAATATAGTACCGTATCTTTCGGAGTATAAGTCGCTCCGGAGTATAATTTGCACCGGCCGAAAATGCATAATAAAGAAGAAAAAAAACATATATAAGTCGCACTGGAGTATAAGTTGCATTTTTTTGGGGAAATTTATTTGATAAAAGCCAACACCAAGAATAGACATTTGAAAGGCAATTTTAAATAAATAAAGAATAGTGAACAACAGGCTGAATAAGTGTACGTTATATGAGGCATAAATAACCAACTGGTATGTTAACGTAACATATTATGGTAAGAGTCATTCAAATAACTATAACATATAGAACATGCTATACGTTTACCAAACAATCTGTCACTCCTAATCGCTAAATCCCATGAAATCTTATACGTCTAGTCTCTTACGTGAATGAGATAAATAATATTATTTGATATTTTACGCTAATGTGTTAATAATTTCACACATAAGTCGCTCCTGAGTACAAGTCGCACCCCCGGCCAAACTTTGAAAAAAACTGTGACTTATAGTCCGAAAAATACGGTAATTAGGTTGCTGACTTAAGCGGGTTTATTTAGCCATAAGAACATGGTAGATACGGACTTAAAAAGTTGGACAGGTTGTGGACATAAGAAGGTCCCAAGCTTTAGCAAGGTCTCTTGGACGGAGTTTAAAGGGAAACATTATCACAATTTCAGAATGGTTAAAACCATTAAAAATCAGTTCCCAGTGGCTTATTATATTTTTCGAAGTTTTTTTCAAAATTTTACCCATCACGCAATATCCCTAAAAAAAGCTTCAAAGTGCCTGATTTTAACCATCGTTATATACACCCGTCCATTTTCCTGTGACGTCACATAGTGAAGCCAACACAAACAAACATGGCGGAAAGAACAGCAAGCTATAGCGACATTAGCTCGGATTCAGACTCGGATTTCAGTGGTTTAAGCGATTCAACAGATTACGAATGTATTGAAACAGATGGTTGTAGTGTGGAGGCAGGTAGTGAAAACGAAATTGAAGAAGAAACTGAAGCTATTGAACCATATCGGTTTGAACCGTATGCAAGCGAAACCGACGAAAACGACACGACAGCCAGCGACACGGGAGAAAGCGAGGACGAATTCGGCGATCGCCTTCTAACCAACGATTGGTATGTGTTTGTTTGGCATTAAAGGAAACTAACAACTATGAACTAGGTTTACAGCATATGAAATACATTTGGCAACAACATGCACTTTAAGAGTGCAGACAGCCCAATTTTCATCAATTAATATAGTCTGTAGACATACCCTCATCCGCTCTCTTTTCCTGATAGCTGATCTGTCCAGTTTTGGAGTTGATGTCAGCAGGCCAGGGAAGCTAGGGTCGATAGGGGGTTTAGCTCGCTCGTCTGCGGGAACAAACTGCCGCCATTGCTTGCCGTGCTAGCGAGGTCCTTTGTCCCTGAATTGCTCACACACTCCGGCAGATTCAATGGGGGTCTGGCGGCAGATTTCTTTGACTTTATCGTTGGAAATGCATCTGCTTTGAGTGTTGCAGGATATCCACACATTCTTGCCATCTCTGTCGTAGCATAGCTTTCGTCGGTAAAGTGTGCGGAACAAACGTCCAATTTCTTGCCACTTCCGCATCTTTGGGCTACTGGTGCAACTTGAATCTGTCCCTGTTCGTGTTGTTACACCCTCCGACAACACACCGACGAGGCATGATGTCTCCAAGGTACGGAAAACAGTCGAAAAAACGGAAAATAACAGAGCTGATTTGACTCGGTGTTTGAGAAAATGGCGGATTGCTTCCCGATGTGACGCCACGTTGTGACGTCATCGCTCCGAGAGCGAATATTGGAAAGGCGTTTAATTCGCCAAAATTCACCCATTTAGAGTTCGGAAATCGGTAAAAAAAAAAAAAAGGTCTTTTTTCTGCAACATCAAGGTATATATTGACGCTTACATAGGTCTGGTGATAATGTTCCCCTTTAAGTCTACCACCGCGATGATAAACATATTGTTGAAAAAATACCCGACAGTCCAAACTCACCGTAGGTACAGGATCTCTGTAAGTCCGATATGATTCTGAGAATGTTATTCATCAGGTTTGATCGCTGCTCGTTCTCCAGGATGCTGCCCGTAGAGGGGTAGGCGGAGTCGACGTACGTCAGGTCGGACAGGTACATTCCTGCCAGAAAGACAAAGCGTGAGTTGGCTAGGGAATTCTCGTCGGTTCAAAGACCTCGCCACGTCGAGCCAAATGAGGACAGAGACCATCTGTCGGCGGTGTTGTTTTAAACAAGAGGAAGGGGGGGAAATAAGGCAGATTCTTCCTGACCCAACAAGAGGAGTTCAGCTCATTACAAAGCAAACACAAATACACAAACAGGTCTATAAACGGTGTTCAGGTTTCCTTGCAAGCACGATTCGAGCAGCTGTGGGGTTCACGGGGTGAAGACTCGCTGGTAATTGCCTCGTTTGATGTTTCACTAAGTAGACAAGAAGAAAAACACCGGGCACGCTCGCTCGGTTTTGCTCCAAATACAATCAGATTTAACATCTTTGCTCCCCAACTCAAGGCCATTGTCTTTCCTGCCCACTTTCTGACAGCCTTGGATGCTCCAGCCCGGATTCTTCGTCCCCTCATTGCATAAATATTAACATTTAAGTGCCACAGCCAGGAGCGGCTTCCCGCCATCTTGAGCGATTAGTGAGCCTTAGAAATGAACACACCATCTGCATTTCCTTCCATCGCAGCTCTTTCTCCTGCCCCCCCAAAAAAACGTTCCTTGTCGACATGGTTGGAAGGAAACTTCTCAGCAACACCTCGGCTCATTTCTTGGAGCCCGGTGTTTAGTTCCACTGAGAGCGGATGCAGTTCGCTGTATGTGTGAGGTGAAAGTGAGAGAAAAAAACAGGGACTAAGGTGCGAGATCCTGCAGGCTCAACCACTGGAGAGTTGTTCACATCAATAAAATACGTCAGCAGTGTTTCACGATTGAATCCATACGTCCACGGACACGGAATGGAGACACGCGGCAGGCTTACACACACACACATGCATCCACAAAAATATACGCCACACACATACCCGACCCCCCATCCAACGCCCTTGACGTGAATCCCTCAGGGGTGATGGACGGATGGGCAGCGCCTGAAGAGCTGCAGCCTGCCACCATGGCCCCCACTCCCTCTCCTCTGTTGCAAGTCTCAAGATGTTGTATTTAGAGATGTCCGATAATATCGAGCTGCCGATATTATCGGCCGATAAATGCTTTAAAATGTAATATCGGAAATTATCGGTATCGGTTTCAAAAAGTAAAATTTATGACTTTTTAAAACGCCGCTGTACGGAGTGGTACACGGACGCCGGGAGATGTACAGAGCGCCAATAATCCTTATAAGCACTGCCTATGGGTGCCGGCCCAATCACATAATACCTACGGATTTTCACACACACAAGTGAATGCCTATCATACTTGGTCAACAGCCATACAGGTCACACTGAGGGTGGCCGTATAAACAACTTTAACACTGTTACAAATATGCGCCACACTGTGAACCCACACCAAACAAGAATGACAAACACATTTCGGGAGAACATCCGCACCGTAACACAACATAAACACAACAGAACAAATACCCAGAACCCCTTGCAGCACTAACTCTTCCGGGACGCTACAATTTACACCCCCCGCTACCCCCCACTCCCCACCTCAACCTCCTCATGCTCTCTCAGGGAGAGCATGTTCCAAATTCCAAGCTGCTGTTTTAAGGCATGTTAAAAAAAATAATGCACTTTGTGACTTCAATAATAAATATGGCAGTGCCATGTCGGCATTTTTTTCCATAACTTGAGTTGATTTATTTTGGAAAACCTTGTTACATTGTTTAATGCATCCAGCGGGGCATGACAACAAAATTAGGCATATTAATGTGTTAATTCCACGACTGTAAATATCGGTATCGGTTGATATCGGAATCGGTAATTAAGAGTAAAGTTGTAATATGTATATGTGCTTTGCTATGGATGTCTTTTCCCACTCCAGACTGGCCCGAGATTGTATTTTTTTACTCATCCATCCCCAGCGTTTACATTTTTCCCATCTTTTACAGGGCGCCTTGTGGCGACCCATCAGCGTTCCTGTTCTACAACCCTGTGCACTGTTTTTTTGTCTAATGTTGAACGGGTTTGTGCTGAAAACAAAGTTTTGTTGTACTTGTGCAATGACAATAAAGACCTACCTACCACCTTCCCACATGCAAAAACACAAACGGAGCTCTTTTCACACTTCTTGTGTGTCCCTGTTCTGTACAGGCGAACAGGGCAATTTCAGAGCGGGGAAGGAAAAAAAAAAACTCCTGTCTGCAGTTTTGTTAAAAGTAAATGACAGCGCTGATAGGCAGCCAGCAGGGTCAGACTACACACCTGGAGCAAGGACAGCTCCAAAAACAGCGCCAATATGCTGGATTTCTGCTTGACTGTTGGAAGGGCTGGACGACCGTCAGAAATCTGTAATCAGCCTCTCCCAGAGGAAAATAGAGAAAGTAGGAAAGTCAGGAGCTCTCGGCAAAAGTAATCAGGTGAAGAGGAGGTCAAAGCGCATTCAAGAAACTTGGGGATTATGTCCTTCACGACAAATGTATTTACTTTTTGCATTTATATTTATTGCTCTTTAGATGACTCGGTCAGGACAAAAGCCATCTAGGAGTAGTAGCAGTAGCCCTTTTCACAAACACCTTAAATGCTGGCCATGTCAAGGGCACAGATAGGGAGTGAGGCCACTAAGCTGACATGGTCAAATTCTGCCTTTGGGAGTTGTATCATTTCCACACGGGGGTTTAAAAAAGTTTTTTTTTTTTACCGCTATTCTGTGTAAACGGCACCAACGGAAAAGGGGGAAAAAGTCAACCTGCCAATTTTCTGGCATTGAGTGCTGCAGATGTGAAATTGTTTTATTGAGTTAAGATTCATTCCATTTTATGATTAGCTCATACAAAAGTCAAAATCTACTGCTGCCTTTTCCAAACTGACTTTCAGGCCGTTTTATAGGTTGTGGTCTCCTGACGTCACGCCCGGCTCATTAACTAACTATGCGAGGCTCGAAGTGGTGGGCCAGCGAGCTTTTGTTGCCATAGCGTTATGGGCCTTGCCTTTCTCGATGAAAAAATACTGTATGCTTGCGTTGTTTTAGGCTGGTGGAACCGTTCAAATGGCGAAAAGAATAAACGTTTCTTCAGAGTTCCTAGAGTGGTAACCAAGAATGCCGAAAGGTGTCAAGATTTTATGAAAGACAAGGAAAGTGGTGCACACTACAGTCTTAAGGGAGCAGAGTCGAGGTATGCACAAGTTTCACCAGATAGTTCCACGTGTCTGGTAACACGACAGACGGATCATCCTTGAGATCCCTCGACAAATCTTTTTTTGACAACGTATAGGGATTGATACCATTGCATAGTTTGCATTTTTTGCTTGTATCTGCTTTTAGTTGGAAAATCTGTGCCATTTTGTACTTGGATAGTTCAAACACGGTTAGTGGCACAGTAGCCATGTTGATTTGATGGCCCACCACTTTGTTTACACTACAGGCCAAAACTTTGGACACACCTTCTCCTCATTCAATGCGTTTTCTTTATTTTCATGACTATTTACATTGTAGATTGTCACTGAAGGCATCAAAACTATGAATGAACACGTGAAATAACCGAAAACATGTTTTATGTTGTAGTTTCTTCAAAATAGCCACCCTTTGCTCTGATTACTGCTTTGTACACTCTTGGCATTCTCTCCATGAGCTTCAAGCACACCTGTGAAGTGAGAACCATTTTAGGTGACTAACTCTTGAAGCTCATCGAGAGAATGTCAAGAGTATGCAAAGCAGTAATCAGAGCAAAAGGTAGCTATTTTGAAGAAACTAGAAAATATATATTTTTTTCAGTTATTTCACCTTTTTTGTTAAGTACATAACTCCACATGTGTTCATTCATAGTTTTGATGCTTTCAGTGACAATCTACAATGTAAATAGTCATGAAAATAAAGAAAACTCATTGAATGAGAAGGTGTGTCCAAACTTTCGGCCTGTACTGTAGTTCCGTTAAAAGTCATGTGACTGAATACAACCTATAGTCTATAGTCTGGACTGGAGCCTGCAGTGCCTCAGACTGAAAGTCTCTGCAGATAGTGGTGAGGACGGCGGAAAAGATCATCAGGACTCCTCTTCCTCCTATCCAGGAAATCTCAAAAAGCCACTGTCTGACCAGGGCTCAGAAAATCTGGAGTGACTCCTCCCACCCCCACCAAGGACTGTTTTCACTGGCGGACTCTAGAAAGAGGTTCTACAGCCTCCGTAGGAGAACCTCCAGGTTCTGTAACAGCTTCTTCCCTCAGACCATAAGACTCTTGAACGCATCATAATAATCCCCTCAATTACCCCCCAAAACGGATTAATTCGCTGGAATATAAAGACAATATAACATACATCCATAAACGTGGATGCATATACAAAAGTGCAATATATTTATCTGTACAGTATTCTATTTATTTATATCTGCACCTTATTGTGCTTTTATCCTGCACTACAACGAGCTAATGCAACGACATTTTGTTGTTATCTGTACTGTAAAGTTCAAATTTAAATGGCAATAAAAGAAAGTCTAAATCTATAGGCTAAAACTACCATGCCACTGTACTGTATCTTTCAGGTTTATTGCGCCACCTGTTGCTTTATAAATGTGTTTGATAGCCTCACAATGCAAGGAAAAGGGTTCATTCCTCTTGGCCCAATCAGTGACATCAGAAGTAGGCTGGGCCACTCCAAAGAAAACAGGGGAGGTGGGGTGGGCAATCTCTTAACTCCCACACCCCTGCTTCTTCTCCTCCCTTCCCTCCCTTAAGTCACCCCCATCCTTTGTAGAAAACTCAAAGCATGCGTCGTCTGAGTTCAGTCTGGCCGGCTTTTGAAGCCTGCTCGCGGATAAGGAAGTAAGGGAAGTAGGCCTTTATAGCAAGAATTAAGAAACACATTAGTGAGTTTTAGCAGCAGGACAAAAGGGGGGGTGCAGTTAAGAGTGGAAGTTGGAGGTTGAGGACAAGGGGACGGCGATGAATCCTGGACGCTGGAACTTGATGAGAACACAACACAGCGCCAAACCGTAACTGTGAGACACTCAACATCACTGCTGCTAATTAAAGAAAGGTGAGAGAACTCTCAAGTCAGCTTTGTTTTGTGTGAGTGTCTGGGCAGCTGTGTGAGCTCAGGAAGGGAGGTTGTGGAGGGCTTTCGTGACTGGAAGCTCAAGCTGCAGATAGCAATAGACTTCTCTGTTGTCAACGGTTGTATGCCGAGTGGATTCATTGAGAATAATTGGGAAGAGAAGCAGATTATGTAACGTTTCGCTAATATTTCACCCTAGCTGCACAGAAAGAGAAAGTAAACAAACAAAAAAAGTAGAGCTTAGCTAAGCATTCCAGTCAAACACTGGAGGAAGTTGACCTGATCAAATGGAGAGATCTGGAGCTCAATCTTGTTTTTTTTTTAATGAAAAACCCAGCACCACCTGAGGCACGTATGCTTCTCCAGGATTTAAAGCACAGATGTCCCACAGCCATTATAGCAAAATAACTGATCGCTAATAATACCGACAGGACACTCAACTTTGTCTGCATTTGCTTGCGTGCTGGTCTCTGTTCAAAAAGAGCATCTGGGATTGCCGTCAATTGCCACGAGAGCAAAAGGGACAGTCCAATATAGTCCGGTAAAGGGAAGCAATGGCAAGAGGAGAGAGAGCGTGCTTTCCTGTAGAGAGTAAATCATAATATTATGCATAGCTCCAATAAGTCTGGAAAATAAAAAACGGAGGGTAAGAGAAGACGGGGATACAAGAGGAACCAGCTGCTTGACAAACATCCAGGGCATTCCATGCTCGAGTTGCAGCCCTCACCTGAGACTGAGGTTCAACACAATCAACGCTTCGCTAAACTAACTATTCCTCTTGACCCTCAACTGGGTTTGAGCAGAAAATAAAGGTTTTTAAAGCTCCCTGGACGTACACTTGGATGATGCATGGCGACCTGTCAGCGCCGGTTAACCGCCGCCCCGCCACAGACCGGGTTTTAAACCAGCGGGAGATTGATAGCTTAGTCAGCCAGCACCGTCAGACTGCTGTTATGGGGCGGCGGGCACGGAGGCCGATTGGAACTCAATATTCGACGCAAGGGCTGTGTGTGAATTTTGATCAAGCTTGATCTTTATCAACTCAAACAGAGTCCGACAGAGCCTTTGGAGCAGGGGTGCCCAAACTGGGGTACCGGGGGTCAAATTTGGCCCGCCGTGTCATTTCGTTTGGTCCACCGTCGCTAATAGATTTTCATACTACTATATGTCAAGCTCACACAATCATTAATTGCATGTCCGGAAGGCTAATTAGTTGCCATCTATCAAACGTGATGATCCCCAGCTCTTTAAAATATGGTGGTATGGGGCTTAACACTAATAATGATGTTGTACGCTTAAAATCGCTGTGTTTGGCCCGCGGCCCATTGGAACATTTTCACTTTGGCCCTCAGAAGCAAAATGTTCGTGCTTTACAGATAATGCTATGTGCTATAGCGTCGGTGCACACACAGAGACAGATCTTCCACACTCGGACTGGCCGCATGACTGATAAGCTTGCATTAGGCCCGGCCCAAGGCGGTCGCAGAATCCTCAGAGATGTCTTGTTTATGGTTGCTCTGTGAAGCTCCCTCTTAATGAGAGCTCGGACACAGTTGAAGGGGCAGGTCATCATGGAGAAGAGGAGGAGGAGGTCAGCCAGAAGGTCAGGGGAAACAGGGGAGAAGGAGAGGCATGTGTTACAAAGTAAAAGCCAAAGGGAGCGCCTCTGTTGATTTAACTAAGCATGTCCACTCCAGCAATGTGGGAACAAAACTACACAGGAGAGGCACCTGAATCAGAACTATTAGTTAATCTAATTGCTCCTGGCTCTCCGCTCTTCCCCAGATCACCTTGCGGCTCTTCTCAAATTAAACTATACAGTAATGTTACGTTTAGGAGAGGGGGAACTTACCGCAAGGGGCCAAATGGTTTCAACTACCAGGGTAGAGAGTCAGAATTTCCAAGATTTAATAAGATTTAATACAATGCCTGTGTGTCTTAAGGAAGCACAGAGGAGGGTTGTGTTTTCGAAAAGGGGCGTGGGGTGGGGGGCCCTTGGTTTGCGGGGGCGAATGGGATGAGTGTCCTGCAGTGATGGAGGAGGGTGTTGGGAGATTGGGGAGTCCTTATCTTGACCAAGAGTGACAGATAGCGAAAGAGAGGGGGCCTTATATGAACTCATGTTTGTGCATTTATTCCAGAGGAAAGTGGAGGTGGGTTTCCACAAAGCCTGATTGATTGCAGGAGCAGATGGACCATGGAGGGGAAGGGGGATTCAGTTGAGGAAGGGTGGAGCAGAACCGTAATCCCACATATGGACCTCTGACCTTAACATCAGCCAACATGTTTAGGGTTTCACTACAGAAGAAGGAAAACAGATGGGGGCCTCCCTTGAGGGCACTCTGCCTCGGGATGGTAGATAGATCAGTAGCCAGAAAGAGCGACATCTATCTCTAAATGTGAGCCACTTAATCTGACAAAACATCTCAATTTCATCCTCTTCACGTCATCTTTCACCTTCTAATCCTAAGAGAAGACTTTAACACAATCTCTGGCTCAAGTCCAGTTTGCATAGTTCCATACTCCCATTTAATATCTCCCACATGTAGTGTATACCAGTCAGGGGGGGGACATAAAACACCAGTATTATTACAGCAACACAAAGCATTTTCCATCCCATGCTGGTGGTGGCAATATGTGGAAGGGGTTTCCCTCTATAGGCCTTCATTCCAGGTCAGCCATCATGCTGTGTTGACCTCACATCCTCCCTATAGTCTACTTATCAACATGCAACCCTTTTCTTCTCCCTACTCCTGTTTGGATGTCTCTCAGCGGTTTGCGCCGTAACATCTGTGTCAGCAAGCAAAAAGGAGCCCACTTGTGTGTGCGTGGTGTAACACAAACAATGGCTGGGTGACACGATGTCGTAATCAAAGGCTTGGACCGTGTCCTCGTGCAGAGCTGCGGTTTATTGTTGCAGCATTGTCTCCACTCCTTTGCTATACATTTGTTTTTACTTTTCTGCACACGGCAATGGAAGTGCTGAAGATTTTAGGGCCCTTTTGGACATGTGGGAGAGTCAATAAATCAGATGCGAATTTGGGGGAAGAGAAGTACATAGGCTATAAAAATATCTATATTTTTCCCAGGATATTGCTTTGCTAAATCACTGCAGGGTGATTTACCCAAGAGCTCGGGAGAAGATAATACATGTATGCAAAGGACAAGCCACTAGTACGGGGGTCAGCAACCCTCGGCTCTCTAGCGCCGCCCTAGCGGCTTCCTGGACTTCTTTCAGAAATGTATGAAAATGGAAAAAGATTAAGAAAAAAAAATGTTTTTAGTTTTAATACATTTTCTGCAGAAGAACAAACATGACACAAACCTTCCTAATTGTTAGAATTCCCACTGTTTATGTTATACAAGCTTCACTGATGAGAGTATTTGGCAAGCACCGTTTTGTCCAACTAATTTAGGCGATTCTTGAACTCATCGTAGTTTGTTTACATGTGCAACTTTCTCCGATGCTGCCACAGAAAGACGCGTTTTATGCCACTCCTTCTTCGTCTCATTTTGTCCACCATAAAGTTTCATGCTGTGCATGAATGCACAAAAGTGAGCTTTGTTGGTGTTATTGACTTGTTGGAGTGTTAAGCAGGCATATTTGGTCAGTGCATGAGACAGCAAGCTAATCGATGCTAACATGCTATTTACATATTGCCTCAGTATGCCTTGTTTGTAGGTATATTTGAGCTCATTTAATGTCCTTTACTTATGTCCTATGTGTATTTAATGTATATTTGCATGTCTCATGACACATTATCTGTGTGTAATATTGGCTGCATTTATGATAGTTGTTTGTGTGCCATGTTGTTCCAGACCACAGCAAACGATACCCAGCTTGCAAAGATTGTAATAAAACCATTAGCAGAAGAAAGCCTGCCGTTTCCTTTAACTTGGACACACACATCTATGACTTTGGCCATTATAAGCCAGTAATTTCCAGGAGTTATCTCACCCTGTGGGAAATCTCCATTTTACTAATGATTTCCAATGTTGCAAAAATGTGTAGAATAAAAATACAACATTTCTGTCAACAAAGATTTGCATCAGCCTTTGATAATAGGCTAATATAGACACTTACATAATGTGTTGCCTTCATCATAACACTTATATAAGGCTTTGAATTTTTTGCGGCTCCAGACAGATTTTTTTTGTTGTATTTTTGGTCCAATATGGCTCTTTCAACATTTTGGGTTGCCGACCCCTGCACTAGTAGAATAGATGCTTAAGGAAAATTGCAGACTCTATGGATTTACACTACAATTTAAATGACACAATTCTAATGTCAAACAATATCCACCCATGGAACACACCCATGGTAAATTATTTAAGCACCCATGGTAAATCAAAATTACAGTGAAAGCTGAATGAGCTCACAGCTCTTTCATGAAGTATTCTTTTATTTCCGTAATTCATTAAAAAGTCTACAAACATTCAACTCAGCAGTGAGCTTGTCATGACAACCATAGCAACACAAAGAGTTTACATTGCACATCATTAAGTGCGCGGGTATAAAACCTAAAGCAGCATCAGGGAGTCTATCAGGATTTAATTGAAAATCAGCTCCTGTATATCGTGAGACAAAGAGTTGCATTCATTCATTCTCTGAGAACAAGCAGGGTATTTTTTCCTCCTAAATAGAAGTCTTAAGTTTTTAGAGGGACCAGAAATATCAGGAATTAGAAGCGCTCTCTTAGCACACACCTCTGCCAGGGCCAATATAATGCCATTTAACACTCTGTTCAATTGATCAAATGGATTCCCCCTTGATGACATCCTGAACTGGTCGTTATTTTGTCTGTAGGTCTACTTTCTTGCAAGCTACAGACTTTAATTAAAGAGCTCTTACTTAAAATTACCGTGTAGTGTTTAACTGAAAACGAGCCCCTATGGTACAACATAAAGTGTGATCCAAAGTACAAAGGAAGTAGGTGACACACTGTCATTCTTTTCGAGCCCGTGCCAAAAACAGCAAAAGAGGTAAATTAACCATAACAAGGAACTACGGACAGTGTGGAGAAAGGCCGGTTAATAACTATTAGTGGGTTGGGGACCTGACTATGCACTTAGAATGAATTATGAGGCTCGTGCTGTTGCCAAAACATACTGTAAGGCGGGGGCGGCAGCCAACTCCTTTATTCCTTGCCGCTTTCTGGTTTCACAGCTGTGTCATTGAATACAAGTATTTGTCAGGAGTGATGAACAAGAAGAGAAAAATCAGTATCAAATTCTCTTATTTGCCAGATCTCGTTCAGTCAAAGTGGTTAAGCTGAAACTGCAAAGACTCGGGGAGGAAAAGTGGGAAGAAAGAGGGTTTACATGCAATAAAAGCGCAATTACATGAAGCCGGATTAGAGAGTCTGCTAACCTCTGGAAAAATCACAGCAATTAGTAGCTTCTCAGTGGAGTCGTGCTCTAGCAGAAATCCATACAGTATGTGCAACTGAACGCCATAATCCTTCTTCTTAATAAGAAGGGACCGAAATTGACAGGATTACTCAAGAACCGCAATGGCGTCATAAGGGTGAGACACAGGCACTCGGGTTTTAAGGGACAAACTTGTGATGGGGATCTGAGTCAAGACCAAGTGCAGTCGGTCAGAAGAGGCAAGAAACCATTAGGCCCGTTTATGGCCTAATTTGAGGTCTCTTGCTGCCTTTGAGTTGCACGTGAGTCACATTAGGGTACAGCAGACAAAAAAACTAAGTCTCCATCTTAACCATTTAGCTAGGAAAATGTTTATGCAGCAACGTAATGGAGGGTTTGCAGAATGTTTAGAAAATTGAATGTTTGAACGCTGATTTACTGGCACTGTCTGTTGTATATCTTTACGTAAACAAGTCATCAATTAAGACACAGCTGTTGCGATGGCAATGACGAGATAAGCCATGCTGAACCCATCAGACTAAGAAGTACAACCCACTGTTAGATCTACAGAATGCACATCAAAACAAATAGCAGTGGGTGATTATTATATTTGACAGTGCCCTTTAAAACATTTTTGAGCGGAGAAGTGTGCATCCGTAATGGATGTCGGTGGAAACTAGACTAAAAATGGCCTATGCTTATGCGTTTTCTTCTGTTTAAAATGGATGCAAATTAAAATGTTTGTTTACATGAAGAGCTGTGCAGTCATGACTCACCGGTGATTGCAACAAAATTCCTGTTGTCAAGAGTTGTTAAGTAGGTTTTGTATTCATAAAAAAAGGTCAAATATATACAGTATAGGTAAATAATACGAAGGACAAGACATAAGGTTGTTGGGGGTCTGTGTGAAAATGTGTTCTTAACATGAGGATCACCTGCAGGCCCACAGATAAACAATGTGTCTGTGGGTTCAGACACGTTACAGACCTGTTGGCAGAGCAATGAAATTTACTCTTTCAATCTTTCCACACAAACAACACTATGAACATGATGGCAATGACGAGATAAGCCATGCTGAAACATTTTTGAGGGGATAAATGTGCCTCCGTAGTGGATGTCGGTGGAAACTAGACTAAAAATGGCCTATGCAGCCGTTATGCGTTTTCATCTGTTTAAAATGGATGCAAATGAAAATGTTTGTTTACATGAAGAGCTGTGCAGTCATGACTCACCGGTGATTAAAACAAAATTCCTGTTGTCAAGAGTTGTTAAGTAGGTTTTGTATTCACAAAAAAGGTCAAATATATACAGCAGGGGTGCTCATTACGTCGATCGCGATCTACCGGTCGATCTCGGAGGGTGTGTCAGTCGATCACCAGCCAGGCATTAAAAAAATAGTCCTAAAAATGAGCGATCATAAATCTTCACTATGACGTCACTTTCGTCACTTGATTGACATTCACGGCACCCGAGGGTCTTCTGAGATGACGCTGGCTGCTGCCAGCTCATTAAAATTACCGACTGGAAGGCGAGAAACACTTTATTTCAACAGACTCTGGCGCCGTACCCGTCGTCAAAACTCCAAAGACCAACTGCACAGTTGCACAATAAAAGCTCTGCTTCATCCTGCCTGCGCTACCAAAATAAGAGTCTCAGAAAGCTGGCGTGCACAAGCTAGCAAGCTACGGAGTTTGCCGACAATGTATTTCTTGTAAAGTGTATACAAAAGGAGTACGGAAGCTGGACAAATAAGATGCCAAAAACCAACCACTTTCATGTGGTATTGGACAGAAAGGAGGACTTTTTTTCTCCTCCATTCGAAAATGCGGACGTTATCATCACCACTGTCTGATTACAATCAATACAAGTCATCAGAATCAGGTAATACACCAACTTATATTCTTGTCTTCATGAAAGAAAGGAATCTATATGTGTTAAACATGCTTGTATTATCTTTAACCACCTTTAACTTGTTAACAATATCAACTATATGTGTTAAACATGCTTGTATTATCTTTAACCACCTTTAAGTTGTTAACAATATTAACTATATGTGTTAAACATGCTTGTTTTATCTTTAACCACCTTTAAGTTGTTAACAATATTAACTATTTGTGTTAAACATGCTTGTATTATTTTTAACCACCTTTAACTTGTTAACAATATTAACTACATAAACACCTTTAATGTATTAACAATATTAACTATATGTGTTAAACATGCTTGCATTAACATTAAACACCTTTAACATGTTAACAAAAACATATATTTCATAAATAAGTAAATATAAATTATATATATGAATGAGGTAGATCCCCACGACTTGATCAATTGAAAAGTAGCTCGCCTGCAGAAAAAGTGTGAGCACCCCTGATATACAGTATAGGTAAATAATATGAAGGACAAAATGTAAAGATGATAGGAGACTGTGTGAAAATAAGTTCTTAACATGAGGAGGACCTCCAGGCCCACAGATAAACAATGTGTCTGTGGGTTCAGACACATTACAGACCTGTTGGCAGAGCCATCAAATTTACTCTCTGTCTTTCCACACAAACAACACTATGAACATGATGGCAATGACGAGATACGCCATACTGAACTCATCAGACTAAGAAGTATAACCCACTGCAGATGATCAAGTTAGATCTACAGAATGCACATCAAAACAACTAGTGGGTGATTATTATACTTGACAGTGCCCTTTAAAACAATTTTGAGCGGATAAGTGTGCTTCTGTAATGGATGCCAGTGGAAAGTAGACTAAAATGGCCTATGCTGACATTAGGCATTTTCTTCTGTTTAAAATGGATGCAAATGAAAATGTTTGTTTACATGAAGAGCTGTGCAATCATGACTGTTGTTAAGTAGGTTTTGTATTCATAAAAAAGGTCAAATATATACTGTATAGGTAAATAATAGGAAGGACAAGACCTAAAGACGTTAGGAGTCTGTGTGAAAATGTGTTCTTAACATGAGGATGACCTACAGGCCCATAGATAAACAATGTGTCTGTGGGTTCAGACACGTTACAGACCTGTTGGCAGAGCCATCAAATTTACTCTTTCAGTCTTTCCACACAAACAACACTACGAACAGACAACCGTGCTGCACACTGAGATACATTCGCAAACAATCCCTCAGATACTTGGAAATTGTCAAACAGTCTGGAAACCTGTGCAATCAACACCTCAGCTGTTTACTTATCTTTTGTTAGTCTTTGAAAACGAAAAGGCTACTTCGGAGAGATAATGTTCAAAGGTCTTGTGTTCATTTAGGAGGACCCAGGGGGCTGTCCATCTATCCAGCAGCAATGCAGGGGCTGATGTGGAGCCTTTGCGCCTTACTTTGCCTGTCCCTCTGGGAGGAAAGTTCCTGCAGGAACTCCAGGGAAGCCCGGAGGAGTAAAGAGACAACTCGCCACAGAAGCAGAAGAGCTCCAGTGGATCCTGATGCTAAAAAGTGTTCCTACACCTTCCTGGTCCCCGAGCAGAAAATCACAGGTTTTTAACTTTTCAACTATGACTCTTCCACACAGCTACTTGGCAATCCCCTACAAATGTTCTATATGTTATCAGGTCCAATCTGTGCCAGCTCCACAGGCCCTGAGCCAGACAAGGACCGAGTGAGCCGCATGGACATTGCAGATGTGCGGGAGGTGCTCAGCAAACAGCGGCGTGAGATCGATACGCTGCAGCTGGTCGTGGACGTCGATGGCAACCTGGTGAATGAGATGAAGCTACTGAGGAAAGAGAGCCGGAACATGAACTCCAGGGTGACCCAGCTCTACATGCAACTTCTGCATGAGATCATCAGGAAGAGAGACAACTCTCTGGAGATTGCCCAGCTGGAGAACCGCGTCCTCAATGTGACGTCTGAGATGATGCGGCTGGCTTCGAGGTACAGAGAGCTAGAGGCTCGCTTTTCCATAATGGCTGGGGTGGTCAACAACCAGTCCATTCTCATCTCTGCCCTGGAGGAACACTGTCTGAGGCCAATGGGGCGCAGCGATTTACCCGCAGTCCCTCCACTGGTTCAGGTGGTGCCGCAGAATATACCCGTCAACAACCGCTTCACCAATGAAATACAAAGGGACCACAATAACCGGGGCTTCTCACGCGGGTCACGCATTAATGCACCCACTGCAAACCCGCTTGGAATTGACCCTCCACCACCACAAGGAACGCTTACTTCTGATGGTAGGTACCAGTTATTTATGCAGATATGACCACTGATTTAGCAACTGATTAAGAATCACAAGTAATTCCTAACACAGTCAATTCAGACTTTATGAAGGCTATTCATAAAGCCTTCATAAAGTCTGCTTTTCGTTTCCTCAACATAGCAGACTGAAAGTTAGTTGAGCGGGGTAAATACACTATGTATCATAGCCCCACCCAAACCATTGACCACTGATAGGATCTGGTTCACGTATGCTCACGATTACTATAAATACACATTACCCGACCACAGTTTGGACTCCTTGAGCCCTTTTTGAAACCACGGCGGCTTTGTGGGTGGATTTAGTCTTAGTATTTAGCCTCAACATTTTAGAGCAGCGGTTGCACAAACTGACATGAAATTGACAGAACTAACAGAGAGGGGAATGTGCAGAAGAACCCCTTGCAAAAAAAAGAAGACATATGATCAGTAGAAAAATAGAAACTTGTGTTAGAGAGGTAAGGGAGGTTAAGGTAAAAACAAGGGGGGCCCTAAAACCCTGTCTGAGTGGGATCCCACACTCAGCTGAGAAAAGAAACCTCTATAGGCCTTCAGGCCCCCCAAACAATGCCAGTGTTCATGCTGGCTTAAAAACACTCGCAGAAGGGAAAATAGAGGAAATATGGTGGGATGATTCAGCTGCTTCTGCTTTGGACGAGATTGTGCTCCTGGCAACTATGTGAAGATTCACACAACAATCAAAATCTGCTCATGCGTGTTTGGATAGCTTTAGTCGACAGGATGTTTGGATGAGTTAGAGCTTGAGGAGATGTTCAGGCCACTTACGGTTGAAGAACACACTTTTTTTACACATTTATTTGCTAGTAAATAAAACATGTATTAAGCTATCGCAATAAAAAGTCAAACTGACTTTTTAAAAACATCCTCAGGTCCGTTCAAGGACTGCTTCCAGGTGCGAAAAGCTGGCCACACCACCAGTGGGATGTACCTGCTGAGAACTGAAAGCAGTGAGCGACTGATCCAAGTCTGGTGTGAGCACAGCCTCGACAACGGCGGGTGGACCGTGTTGCAAAGGAGGAGAGACGGCTCGGTCAATTTCTTCCGAAATTGGGAGAACTATAAGGTAAGTTCACGGAGCTTAATGTAAAAAAAAATACAGTAATTGACCATTGAGGTAAAAACTAGGAAAACCCAGTTTGTTTGGATGCCACTAAATGAGCATGTGTTTCGGGACTATAAACAGTTTTGTTACAGATTTTCAAACAAAAACATATTTGCAAGTACCAGTGGGCTTAATTAAAAATGCAGAATGTGTCATGTGTCAGCCTCTGCAAGTCCACTGTGAGTGGCTATGACAAGATTAAAGAACATTGCAAAAACAGGTCAGCCTCTGCAAGTCCACTGTGAGTGGCTATGACAAGATTAAAGAACATTGCAAAAACAGGTCAGCCTCTGCAAGTCCACTGTGAGTGGCTACGACAAGATTAAAGAACATTGCAAAAACAGGAAATGATCCCTCCAGAAAATGTCTCTTGTTCTCTTCGTGTACAGTCAAGACTTTTTCTGCTGAGTCAATTGTCATTAAGTACATTGAGAAATTAATACTGCCGTTTGGCACTGGAGAGTGAAATGTATCTGCAGCTGTGAATTAGCTTAAGTGAAGCCACAGTGAATTTAAGAAAACAGTCTGAACGAGGAAGCCGAGCTTTAATGCATTTCCATCTCAATGAGAAACATATTTTCCCATGTTTTACTTGATTGCAGCAATCACTCATCTCCACTCACCAATCTGAAGGATCTTGTAAGCTCACTTTGCATGACCGCTTGCATATAGGGTAGTTGGCCACACTATAAAATGTAGTACTGGCTAAAAGCTACTTGGTCTACCTATAAAATAGTCTGTCCACGGTGCTGGAGAGTGCCACAAAGCATTTTTGAACCCGCAACTGCAAATGAACAACAATCTCTCTGCCGCCTGTGCCCTTACCAGAAAGGTTTCGGCAACATCGATGGCGAGCACTGGCTTGGGCTGGAAAATATCTACAACCTGGGCAAACAGGGCGACTATAAGCTGATGGTGGAGCTGGAGGACTGGACCGGGAAGAAGGTTTACGCGGAGTACGGCAGCTTCCGTTTGGAGTCCGAGAGCGAGGGTTACCGCCTAAGGCTTGGCACCTACCAGGGCAACGCCGGGGACTCCTTCGGTATTCACAACGGCAAACAGTTCACCACGCTTGACCGCGACAAGGACGCCTTTTCCGGTAGGTGGGATTATATTGTCTATGAACAGTCGTGGTCAAAAGTTGACATACACTCGTAAAGAACATAACGCCATGGCTGTCTTGAGTTTCCAATAATTTTTAAAAGTCTTATCTTTTTGTGATAGAGTGATTGGAGCACATACTCAATTTGTTTCTCATCTGACATCACATGGACAAAGATAAGGCCTCCTGGAGGAAAGTTCTGTGGTCAGATTAAAAAAAAAAATTAAAAAAAATTAACTGTTTGGCCACAATACCCAGCAATATGTTTGTAGGAGAAAAGGTGAGGCCTTTTAATCCCAGGATCACCAAACCTACCGTCAAGCATGGTGGTGGTAGTATTACGCTCTGGGCCTGTTTCGCTGCCAATGGAACTGGTGCTTTACAGAGAGTAAATGGGACAATTGAAAAAAAAAAAGGATTACCTCCAAATTCTTCAGGACAAGCTAAAATCATCAGCCCGGAGGTTGGGTCTTGGGCGCAGTCAGGTGTTCCAACAGGACAATGATAATGTTTTTTATATATATATATATATATATATATATATATATATATATATATATATATATATATATATATTGTTGGTCACAAAAAACATTCATGAAGTTTGGTTCTTTTATGAAATTATTATGGGTCTACTGAAAATGTGAGCAAATGTACTGGGTCAAAAGTATACATACAGCAATGTTAATATTTGCTTACATGTCCCTTGGCAAGTTTCCCTGCAATAAGGCGCTTTTGGTAGCCATCCACAAGCTTCTGCTTGAATTTTTGACCACTCCTCTTGACAAAATTGGTGCAGTTTAGCTAAATGTGTTGGTTTTCTGACATGGACTTGTTTCTTCAGCATTGTCCACACGTTTAAGACAGGACTTTGGAAAGGCCATTCTAAAACCTAATTCTAGCCTGATTTAGCCATTCCTTTACCACTTTTGACGTGTGTTTGGGGTCATTGGGATATTGATTTTTGAAATAGGTAAAGTAAGAACGAATATAAAATACAAATGTATTTCAGTTTTAGCAGTTAAATGGTGGAACAAGCTCAGTGATGAGCTGAAGACATGTAGTTCTTTGATAAGGTTTAAGAAAACCTTGAAAGGTGAAATAATAGAAAATTATAAAATATAGCAACGATTACTTTCATCCCAGTGATTTTTTTAACGATGTTTCAGGTAATCTTATTTTCAGTAAATGTATAGGATAGGCAAATATAAGCTTTGGCTTCAGCCTATTCCTTTTTCGGTCATTCTTTTTCTTTTCTTTTTGTGTGTAAATATGTATGATTGTTAAATATGTATAATCTGTACTGTTAAACTGGTCACACAAAATGGTTGATGGTTGATTATATGAGCGAAATAAACTTATTTTATTCATTCATTGTCCTGTTGGAACACCCAACTGCGCCTAAGACCCAACCTTCGGGATGATGATTTTAGGTTGTCTTGAAGAATTTGGAGGTAATCCTCCTTTTTCATTGTCCCATTTACTCTCTGTAAAGCACCAGTTCCATTGGCAGCAAAACAGACCCAGAGCTTAATACTACATCACCACGCTTGACGGTAGGCATGGTGTTCCTGGGATTAAAGGCCTCACCTTTTCTCCTCCAAACATACTGCTGGGTATTGTGGCCAAACAGCTCAATTTTTGTTTCATCTGACATCACATGGACAAAGATAAGACCTTCTGGAGGAAAGTTCTGTGGTCACTCAAGACAGCCATGACATTATGTTCTTTACAAGTGTATTTAAACTTTTGACCACGACTGTATGATCCAGTATCACTGACTAACTCCTACTACTGTGTTCCTCTCTCGCCAAGGTAACTGCGCTCACTTCCATAAGGGCGGCTGGTGGTACAACGCGTGTGGCCAGACCAACCTTAACGGCGTCTGGTACAGCGGAGGAGTTTATCGCAGCAAATTTCAGGACGGGATCTTCTGGGCAGAATACGGAGGGGGTTTTTACTCGCTAAAATCAGTACGTCTTATGATCCGACCCATTGACTAAAACCTTGTGAGAGTTGATCTTTCTCAAGCACCTCGACCTCCTTCCTATTATATTGTATATATACACACCTTGAATACACACTGTACACGTAAGAGCAGGGAACAACTGCTATCGAGGAAGAAACAATGGCATATGGACGGACTGATGACTCCAGCAGCCGGAATGCCAAAAATGAAAAGTGGACTATTGATGGAACAACGTGTGTAAACATAAGGAGAATGGACTTGATATTTCTTTTGAGCAGCTAATGTTCGCTTTTGAAAGTAATCATGTTCATTTCCGGAGAAAAAATAAACACACATGGATGTTCAATCTTAAAAAAAAAAAAAAAAAGGTATTTCATTTTAAGTTGCCAGTAAGACTAACCTGGTCTCGCACTACAATTTTCTATGCATTTTTTAAGCAGAAAATGGTGTGTAAATAGCTGAGGCTTTATTTGTGATAGCTTAATTTAATTCTACTCAGGCCGAATGTTCACAACGCCACTTTGCCAGTTATTTAACAGTGAGTATTTATGGTAAGCATATCGATATTTAGCCCACTAAGATTTCTTTCAGCATGAAGTAATAGGGTTGCAGCAGAACACTGGTTATCACAGAATGAGATGGTAGGATTCTTTTTTAGAGATGTCCGATAATACCGGACTGCCGATATTATTTGCTATATTATAATGATTTAAAATTCATTATTGGAAATTATCGGTATCGGTTTCACAAAGTAAAATTTATGACTTTTTTTAAAACGCCGCTATACGGAGTGATACAATTACGTAGGGAGAAGTACAGAGTGCCAATAAACCTTAAAGGCACTGCCTTTGCGTGCCGGCCCAATCACATAATATCTTGTTTTTCACACACACAAGTGAATGCAAATCATACTTGGTCAACAGCCATACAGGTCACACTGAGAGTGGCCGTATAAACAACTTTAACACTTTTACAAACATGCGCCACAATTTGAACCCACACCAAACAAGAATGACAAACACATTTCGGGAGAACATCTGCACTGTAACACAACATAAACACAGCAGAACAAATACCCAGAAGCCCTTGCAGCACTAACTCTTTCGGGACGCTACAATATACACCCCCCTGTTACCCCCTACCCCCCACCTCAACCCCGCCCACCTCAACCTCCTCATGCTCTCTTAGGGAGAGCATGTCCCAAATTCCAAGCTGCTGTTTTGAGGCATGTTAAAAAAAATAATGCACTTTTTGACTTCAATAATAAATATGGCAGTGCCATGTTGGCATTTTTTTCCATAACTTGAGTTGATTTATTTTGGAAAACCTTGTTACATTGTTTAATGCATCCAGAGGGGCATCACAACAGAATTAGGCATAATAATGTGTTAATTCCACGACTGTATATATCGGTATCGGTTGATATCAGAATCGGTCATTAAGAGTTGGACAATATCGGATATCGGCAAAAAAGCCATTATCGGACATCTCTAATTTTTTTTTTTTACCATGTACATTTTTGTAAACAAACCCTTCTTTCACATTTAAATCTAAATAGTAGACATTTATCCTCTATATTTCCATTCCTTGAAAAGGTTTATATTGATTGTGCATACTGGAAGTTATCATAGCATTGCAACCCTGTTTCTGAAACACAAATAAGACGATGCAGACTATGCATGAAGTAAGTAAGCAAGTAATGCCCTGACAGTTTTCATTTCATTTTGTCAAATTAAAGTACTTTGTCAACACTGACCTGTCTTTACTGCTCTTCTTTTTGATTCAGAAGGCAACGTGGGGTTAAATATGTAGCCAGGACTCAGGAGTCTCCTATAGTCGTCGACTCGTTGGGTTTGTGGTCTATAAGAAGCGAATAACCGTCGATTGTAATTGGCGCAGATGTCAATAATATTGGCATTGACAGCCGTGGCTGTCGGCAATGTCATTTACAGTAGCTGGCAATAGCTGCATTTGAAGTATCATCAGTGGTCAGCATCCATGCGTGTCGAACGTTAACAATGAACTCGTAGACGCTATAAATGCTGACTGAGCCGTTTTATTCTTTACCGCCATTACAGCATTATAAGGATGTAACTATGTGAACATTTCATATCACGGTTATTGTGACCAAAATTACCTCGTTAATAATATTATTATTATTATTATTATGTGCTCATACCATATTTAAACACACACTGACATCTTTTAACCAGGTTTTATATCATAAATTGACAGACAATATATTTTCTTGGCAGAAGAAACATTAAATATTGTTCTGGATTCTTAAGACGCATATTTTGATTAAAGCATTTAAATGTTTATTTCCATCCATCCATCCATTTTCTACCGCTTGTCCCTTTCGGGGTCGCGGGGGGTGCTGGAGCCTATCTCAGCTGCATTCGGGCGGTAGGCGGGGTACACCCTGGACAAGTCGCCACCTCATCACTTGTTTATTTACTCAATATTAATTTGTAAAAGTTTTAGAATGTTTTCAAATTGAGTGTTCACGTCCGGTTTATGTGAAGTCAGGCGAGTTCACTTTCTGTTGTAGACTGCTTTGTCTTTGTTAATGAAGTTGAAAAAAAAAAATCATGATGCGCATATCATTATGTCAAGATAATGGCACTAGCATTTACTTAATTTAAGAATATTTTTCAACATATTGAGCAAAAAGGTCTCATTTTTGTTTTTACCAAGAAAAGTGCACTTGTTATTAGTGAAAATATACTTGTTTTAAGGTATTTTTGGTACATTGAGGTTAGCTAATTTTACTTGTTTTGGAAAGTCTTGACAAGCCGAATTTTCTTGTTCTATTGGCAGATAATGTTGCTTACTTCAAATAAAATACCCCTAATTTTTGTATTTTTTTTTCTTCTTGTTTTTGAACACACTTTTTGCAGTGTACACACACATAATTTTCTAGAATACCCTTATTGGCATTACATATATCAAGCTACCTACTGTACTGTTTACTTGTTGAAATACACTTCAAATCAATTTTTCGCAGCAGCAAAGTGGTCATTTGGGTAAATATTTGCTCTAAAAAGGGTATTTCCACAAGTAAACACTACAGTAGGTACTTGATTTTGATATATGTAATGCACATAAGAGTATTCTAGTAAAATATGAAGAAATGAGATGTGACAGTGGTCCTCGTCAGCTAGAGAACTTTGATTTTGGGGCGGCAGCGGTAAAGTTTAGATCCATGAAGGAAATAAGAAAGTGACTGTATGTTTATAACTGAATACATTTACATATGCATAAAAAAGGGTTTTCTTTTGTATTATTTTTTTAATGAATTAAGTAATGTTTATGATAACCTACAAAAAAGTGGGACCCCCAAAAATATACTGTGGGACCCCATTTTTATTCCTAGCGCCAACACTGGAGCAAGTATTAAGTGTCTGACGCACACTTTGTGCCAGACTGATGGTGGAAGCCAGACTTTGCAAGCAGTTAAAAAACTGTTAAACACGGTATAAAACTCAGCTGTTGGTTTGACACCTGACCTTGGATGGTTCTTTAAACAATGTGGCCAGAAAGGCCCAGGCAGGAAAATATTCATCAACGCCAGCTCTTGTGAATGCACTCACTGAATAAGTTCAGTACAGACCAGGCCTGGGCAATTATTTTGACTCAGGAGGCCAAAGGTAAATCTATTTTATAGGAACACTAATACAAAACCTCACAATAACGTCTGAAACGGAATGGAATTTTAAATGTGTTTACTGAATGAGACACCCAGAATGTACATGAAAATAAAGAATGTGGGATTTACAATATTAACTATGAAGGATAAAACACTGAATATTGACAACGTATGAACGCCACACCCCCTCTCGATCTACATATTTTACAATCAAGCAAAACGCAACTAAAATGCAACAAACACAGCAAAATATGAACGTGAAGGGTAAAAAATAAAGCCACCTACAATCTGATATATCACTAAGCTTTAGAACTTTGTTGTAAAAATCTCCTTCCGAGTCTGTCCCTGACACCCGCATTTCAGACTGGCCGCTCTGGAAACACTGCTTGGTGCCTCGTCTGAGATGCTGTGACTTAGATTACCATAGTAACTAGAGATGTCCGATAATATCGGACTGCCGATAAATGCTTTAAAATGTAATATCGGAAATTATCGGTATCGGTTTCAAAAAGTAAAATGTATGACTTTTTAAAACGCCGCTGTGTACATGGACGTAGGGAGAAGTACAGAGCAGTTGCGTCTCCCAGTCATACTTGCCAACCCTCCCGATTTTACCGGGAGACTCCCGAATTTCAGTGCTCCTCCCCAAAATCTCCCGGGGCAACCATTCTCCCGAATTTCTCCCGATTTCCACCCAGACAACAATATCGGTGGCGGGCCGGCCCAATCACATAATATCTACGGCTTTTCACACACACACACAAGTGAATGCAAGGCATACTTGGTCAGCAGCCATACAGGTCACACTGAGGGTGGCCGTATAAACAACTTTAACACTGTTACAGATATGCGCCACACTGTGAACCCACACCAAACAAGAATGACAAACACATTTCGGGAGAACATCCGCACCGTAACACAACATAAACCATACTTGCCAACCTTGAGACCTCCGATTTCGGGAGGTGAGGGGAGGGGGGTATGGGTGGGCGTGGTCGGGGTGGGACGGGGGCGTGGTTGGGGGAGTGGCTAAAAGGGGAGGAGTATATTTACAGCTAGAATTCACCAAGTCAAGTATTTCATATATATATAGATAATATATATATAGATAATATATATATATATATATATAAAATAAATACTTGAATTTCAGTGTTCATTTATTTACACATATACACACACATAACACTCATCTACTCATTGTTGAGTTAAGGGTTGAATTGTCCATCCTTGTTCTATTCTCTGTCACTATTTTTCGAACCATGCTGAACACCCTTCTCTGATGATGCATTGCTGTGTGGCACGCACAAAAGTGCTTTCATCAAATGCACTAGATGGCAGTATTGTCCTGTTTAAGAGTGTCACAACATTGCTGTTTACGGCAGACGAACTGCTTTACGGTAGACGAAAAACGTGACTGCTGTTGTGTGTTGTTACCGCGCTGGGAGGACGTTAATGAAACTGCCTAACAATAAACCCACATAAGAAACCAAGAACTCGCCCTCCATCATTCTACAGTTATAACGTGATTGGGCAGGTATGCTGTTTAAATTGTGGGTTAATACTCAAATAAAATATTTGTTATTATGGACCTGAGTCTGCCTGAATTTCGGGAGATTTTCGGCAGAATATTTGTCCCTGGAGGTTTTCGGGAGAGGCGCTGAATTTCGGGAGTCTCCCGGAAAATCCGGGAGGGTTGGCAAGTATGACATAAACACAACAGAACAAATACCCAGAACCCCTTGCAGCACAAACTCTTCCGGGATGCTACAATATACACCCCCCGCTACCCCCAACCCCCGCCCACCTCAACCTCCTCATGCTCTCTCAGGGAGAGCATGTCCCAAATTCCAAGCTCATGTTAAAAAAAAATCATGCACTTTGTGACTTCAATAATAAATATGGCAGTGCCATGTTGGCATTTTTTTTCCCATAACTTGAGTTGATTTATTTTGGAAAACCTTGTTACATTGTTTAATGCATCCAGCGGGGCATCACAACAAAATTAGGCATATTAATGTGTTAATTCCACGAGTGTATATATCGTTATCGGATGACTAAGAGTTGGACAATTTTGGAATATCAGCAAAAAAGCCATTATCGAACATCTCTAATAGTAACTCATGAGATTACCATAGTAACTAGTATATCATGCAAAAGCGCAGATTCCAAGCATTTAAATACTTTGTATAGTTCAAGACTTACGGTCATTTGAAAACATCACTGCACATCATAATGGCAGCTACACTTTACATCTTAAAGATATAAAAAAATTATTTTGGAATGTCCGGCGGGCCAGATTGAAAAGATTAACGGGCAGCATGTTAATTTACCCAGATCTGGTACAGACCCAACATTAACGTCGTCTTTGAGAGGGCGTGTTTTGTCACATCGCAACTTATGTTTCTGTAGTCTCTTTGTGTGCGCGTGATTGACTTGTGTGAACAGGAACAAGCTAATCAGAGCGCTTTAACAGAGTGGCACTGTGGCCCGCACAGACAGGAGGCGTCTGTCGGCCCAGCCTAATGGCAGGTCAGAACTTTAGAGTCCCTCACACGTTACTTCAGCACAAATGCATCACTGTAGAAAAAAAAAAAAGCTTTATCCTTCAGTCTTGCTATCAGCAAAGCACCCCTGATGCAAATGAAACCGGCGAGGAAGAAAAGGATCTTTCTATGTCTGCATTTCAGTAGCAATATGGAACAAGCATGGGGGGGAAATGGTCTGCCAAGGAAAAAGTAGAACAAACAGTACAGCAATAAAACACACACAGACAAGTTTGAGGATTTTCCTTAAGTCCCGAGGGATGAGTGTGTGATGTCACCTTGGCACCGACACAAAAAGGGTGTAAATATTTCATTCGGTCCTCAGTTTGTGGCTGATTTATAGCTTTGTTCTAGACGTGAGGAACATTGGTGTTTTACAACAGCGAGCCAAATGAATATTCAGCACAGGAAAGGGAAACATGATCAAACGAGACTGAATGGGGCGATGAATGGCATAATGGAGAATCATCCATCCATCCATTTTCTACCGCTTGTCCCTTTTGGGGTCACGGGGGGTGCTGGAGCCTATCTCAGCTGCATTCGGGTAGAAGGCCGGGTACACCCTGGACAAGTCGCCACCTCATCACAGGGCCAACACAGATAGACAGACAACATTTAGTGTTGCCAATCAACCTATCCCCAGGTGGTATATGTGTGTGCAGTTATAGTGGGACCCCTAAAAGTCAAATCATCATGTGAGTGAATCCCTTTAGAAACCAATGCTCATTTAGCGTTCACTCCAAGGATGTGTTCTGCTTCTTTTTTTTTTTAGATTTTGTGTGATGCCACCCCCAGAAGCTACCTGTGAGGGAGGAAGTGTGATGATAACCATAGAACAGGAGATTGCTCTTAACGGGGATTTGCACTTTTTTTTGAAATTTTGCCAATCATTCAAAATATAGACAAGAACACGTTTTTTTTTTTAATGCATTCTAATTCGTAAAGGTACGACGTGGCTAACAATGCAGCTAATGAGAGTACACTATTCCTTTGAAAGCCCTCTAAAAAATAACCAAAAACCGCCAACAATACTTTATTTACATCTTGGGACCTGACTATTATCATTATTATAATTAGATATTAGTGATATTGTTATTATAAGCCCTAACGCAGACAAACTATTTATAGCAGGGCTAACTCACTTATGCAGCTATATTGATGTAGGGCAGGTGAGCTGCTGCGTCACCTCTGAGTTGGTGAAAGTTAATTCTGGATTATAAATTAAGCCTCTCACCTGTATGGTAGAAGTACGAGGCCAATAACCGAGAAGTTGGTCAACTTTGAGATCCAATTTTTACACGGAGATGGCAAAAAAGACACGAAAAGACGAGAAGATGCTCGTTTGCGGCACCTTTTTTTAATCCTTCGCGAGGATTATGGGATAATTCATAGAGATGTCTGATAATGGCTTTTTTGACGATATTGTCCAACTCTTAATGACCGACACCGATATCACCCGATACCGATATATACAGTCATGTAATTAACACATTATTATGCCTAATTTTGTTGTGATACCCCACTGGATGCATTAAACAATGTAACAAGGTTTTCCAAAATAAATCAACTCAAGTTATGGAAAAAAAATGCCAACATGGCACTGCCATATTTATTATTGAAGTCACAAAGTGCATTTTTTTTTTTTAACATGCCTCAAAACAACAGCTTGGAATTTGGGACATGAGCACATGAGGAGGTTGAGGTGGGCTTTTTTTTTTTTGTGGAAGGGGCGGGGTAATATTGTAGCGTCCCGGAAGAGTTAGTGCTGCAAGGGGTTCTGGGTATTTGTTCTGTTGTGTTTATGTTGTGTTACGGTGCGGATGTTCTCCCGAAATGTGTTTGTCATTCTTGTTTGGTGTGGCGCATATTTGTAACAGTGTTAAAGATTTTTATACGGCCACCCTCAGTGTGACCTGTATGGCTGTTGACCAACTATGCTTGCATTCACTTGTGTGTGTGACAAGCCGTAGATATTATGTAACTGGGCCGGCACGCAAAGGCAGTGCCTTTAAGGTTTATTGGCGCTCTGTACTTCTCCCTACGTCCGTGTACACAGCGGCATTTTAAAACGTCATAAATTTTACTTTTTGAAACCGATACCAATACTTTTGAAACCGATACTGATAAGTTCCGATATTACATTTTAAAGCAATTATCGGCCGATAATATCGGCAGTCCGATCCCTAGTTCAAACGTATATATGTCAGTAGACTCGCTATGGAAGCGCTAAAAGCTACCGGTACATCAAAGATGACAGGAAGAAAACCCTGTCGAAGGTAAGCCACGTAAATAAGACCGCCCAGAAAACGAGGAATCCTGAAGAGACAAACATAATCTGTGCAACATTTTGACCAAAGAACCACCATTACATGTTATGTAGACCCTAAGGAAGTGTTTTAAATGTAGAAAAAAAACATAAGATGACCCCTTTAATGCCCCTTATAATGCCTTTTGTATGAAAATAGACCTGAATAAACCCGCTCATCGACAGTGCGCCTGAAAAATACGGCATGTTCGTAGGTTGTATTTCTTGTTTAGCACTTGGCAATTCTGCTACATGACGCTTATAGTTTCACTAAAGCCGGATCGGTTTAGCACACAGCTTCTACAACTCGTATCTCATCCTCCTTATACTCAGGCTCAAAAATATGACGTTCGGTTCATCATTTGTCCCAAAGTAGTCTTTGTTGTCTCTCGCAAAGTCTGCTATGAGTAGAAGTCGTGTTGTTGAAGGGGAAAGCGAAAGCTGTGAAATTAAACGCTTAAAATGAATATAATATATAAATATTACATGTTATTACGAATGTGCCTGTTATTACATTACATATATACTTACAGCATGTATATAAAACAATGGAGGTTTTGGGGGGATTTTTAGACGGCTTTATAGGTGGAATAGATCGACTCTCTTTGGCTCCATTGTTAGCTGACTTTTGCTAGCCATTTATGAGTGCGGGTGCATTACAAAAGAACCATATGTGTGCTTGTCTCATAAGGATTGTGAAGGATAGGGGAAAAAAAGTGCAGCTCCCCTCTAAATGTTTAATGATGTGACAGAACTATGGAAGGGAACCAGCGCACCTGAATGGATTGACACTTTGGATGTTTCACTGTTAACCTCCACTCCTCTAACTTGAAAAACAAGTGGTATTTTAGTCATTTCCATCTTGTAAACCCGTTTGTCTTTGTGCCCACTCAACAGGAAAAACCTTATACACACACACAGACGACTTTAAGCGTTCACAGTTCCTATCTTTATGGGTTGGTGTTAAAATGGAGTAAATGTTGGAGTTAGGGGATGAGTCCGTGTGTGTGTGTGTTTTACCTAAGTAGGGTATACAGGACACCATGCTCTGGCTGCTTATGTAGTCCCGCAGACGTTTGTAATTGTCTTCTTTGGACATCAGGAAGTCGAGCCGGTCAAACGTGGCCTTGTCCTTCCGACTCAGTAACTAAAAAAGGATGCAAAAGGTGGTCGTAGTCGTTAGGGGCAGCGTTTTAGAAAGGTAAGACTAAATGCTTGTGGATGAAATGACTAAGACTTAGACAAACTTTATTGATCCACAAGGGAAAATGTTCCACCCAGTCGCTCAGTTACAAAGGGTGGAAAGGATAAGGATGGAAAGGATAATGCACACAAGGGCACAAAAAGAGGGCGAAAAACAAAAGGTATAAAGTAGACAAAAAATGTACCGTACCAAAGTAGCAATATAAAATATAACATAAGTAATATTTACATATTATATATACAGTATAATATATACCGTATTTTTCGGATTATAAGTCGCAGTTTTTTTTCATTACGGCGCATTGTCTACCTTTGGAGTTGGAAGAGTTGTTTAGAAGAGACACCGAGGAAGAACATTTCATGGGATTTAGCGATTATGAGTGACAGATTGTTTGGTAAACGTATAGCACAAGGGTAGGGAACCTATGGCTCTCGAGCCAGCTGTGGCTCTTTTGATGACTGCATCTGTCTCTCAGATAAATCTTAGCTGACCATGCTTAACACGATAAGTAATGAATAATTCCGCTGGTAATCACAGTGTTAAAAAAAACGTTCAAAATATAAAACATTGTCATGGATTTTAATCCATCCATCCGTTTTCTACCGCACCCGTTCAAGAAGTCGCATTAATGGTAAGAAGTATTTTATTTATTATTGGTTAGCTTCAGAATAACAATGTTATTGAAAAGAATAAGAGACTTATTCTACTCTAAAAATGTTGGTCTTACTTAAAAATGCACGCATTTAGTCCTATTCAGAGTTAAAAATATATATGGCTCGTTTTAAAATATTTGGCTTTCATGGCTCTCTCAGTCAAAAAAGGTTCCTGACCCCTGGTATAGCATGTTCTATATGTTATAGTTATTTGAATGACTCTTACCATAATATGTTACGTTAACATACCAGTTGGTTATTTATGCCTCATATAACGTATACTTATTCAGCCTGTTGTTCACTATTCTTTATTTATTTTAAATTGCCTTTCAATTGTCTATTCTTGGTGTTGGATTTTATCAAATAAATTTCCCCCAAAAATGCGACTTATACTCCAGTGCGACGTATATATGTTTTTCCCTTCTTTATTATGCATTTTCGGCCAGTGCGACTTATACTCCGGAGCGACTTATAGTCCGAAAAATACGGTATAATATATATATATATATATATGTATATATATATATATATATATATATATATATATATATGTGTGTGTGCATTTTGTGAATGTGCTTGCTCTATTTTTAAACAAAGAAAACAATCTAAAGTTGTCTTTATTTTTAGGTTATCATGCCATTAATTATACCAGTCTGGCCAACTCGGGAATAGATTTTCCTCTATGTGCTAAAATAAGTTTGACACCCCAGACTTAGACCAAAACTGAGTAACAAAAGTAATTTTTAAAAATTTTGTATTTATTTAATTTTTTTTACAAAAAAATAAATACAAAAATAATTAAGTGAAGTGAATTGTGAAGTGAATTACATTTATATAGCGCTTTTTCTCAAGTGACTCAAAGCGCTTTACATAGTGAAACCCAATATCTAAGTTACATTTAAACCAGTGTGGGTGGCACTGGGAGCAGGTGGGTAAAGTGTCTTGCCCAAGGACACAACGGCAGTGACTAGGATGGCGGAAGCGGGGATCGAACCTGCAACCCTCAAGTTGATGGCACGGCCGCTCTACCAACCGAGCTATACCGTCCCAATTAAAAAAACAAAGCAGAATTTTAACAAAAAAGTTTTGACATTCTAAATCATCTCTGTTTAACCCCCACCCCCCGTCCTCCTGCGTGTGTTAGTTTTTACTAGCCTTTGTTTGTGTGTCCTTTTAGGACGCTCCCCAATTACCCACCGCTCGGCTAATAAAGCTGGCTACGTTTCAGTGTTGGACAAACAATACTCACCGCCCATGTTTTGGTCAGCCTGAAGATGGGAGCGCTTTGTAGGCCCGACACCACCGCTATAACCGCGTGGAGGTTGTTCATTTCGCACAATTTCTACAGGAAAAGACACAAAGATGTTGGATTTTCCATGCAAAGATGCTCTTGAGATTTGAGCTCCTGCTTATGAAGGGTGTATACCTTGGCGGTGCGGATGTAAAGGCTCAGCACCTCGGCTCTTATCTTTAACGTCTGCGCGTGGAGGATCTCCCGAACCACCCAGAAGCTAGTCTGGATTGAACACACAGATTGAAATCCTGGTGAAACTGAGGAAACGCAGACCCAGAGAAGTGACGAGGACCAAAGCCTGCATGCGTGACATTCGTCAAAGTTGTTATCTTGCACACTTAAGAGTTCTGCCTTGTTGAAAATCTGTGCAGGGCCTGCAGACAGCTATGAAAATTCAGGGCCGCATTATTTGTGGTTAAAACGCATACAAGTGAAGTGAAGTGAAGTGAATTACATTTATATAGCGCTTTTTCTCAAGTGACTCAAAGCGCTTTACATAGTGAAACCTAATATCTAAGTTACATTTAAACCAGTGTGGGTGGCACTGGGAGCAGGTGGGTAAAGTGTCTTGCCCAAGGACACAACGGCAGTGACTAGGATGGCGGAAGCGGGGATTGAACCTGCAACCCTCAAGTTGCTAGCACGGCCGCTCTACCAACAGAGCTATACCGCCCCAATACAAGTCATTGTATCAAGTTAAAAGTACCAATGATTGTCACACACACACTAGATTCGGTGAAATTTGTCCTCTGCATTTGACCCATCCCCTTGTTCACATCAGACAGCTTAAAATAATCCACAAAGTCAGGGGAACTGCAGTAATACCAAAGTGTAGAGCAGCATTCCACTTTAATGCTAGTGGATGCTTCTAGAAATTGCCAGAATGTATCTGGACTAGGGGTGTAACGGTACACAAAAATTTCGGTTCGGTACGTACCTCGGTTTAGAGGTCACGGTTCGGTTCATTTTCGGTATAGTAAGAAAACAACAAAATATAAATTTTTGGGGTTATTTATTTACCAAATTTGCAAAATCTTCCACCAAAAATATTTTTCTTAGTGGAATATTTGATGTGAAGTAATGGGAACCTTGGATAGGTCAATAATTCATAATAACATTGATTTTGATTCAATATTATGTTTTGAGCAATGACAGTTTGAAAGAAAAAAAAAACAGCTTTGTTTTATTAGTCAACATTGCAACTTTTTCTAAATTACATTTAACCTTTTTTATTTCACTTTTGTTATGTTTTTGTTTATTTTAATAGTATTTTTAGAATGTGCCGTGGGCCTTTAAAACATTAGCTGTGGGCCGCAAATGGCCTCCGGGGCACACATTTGACACCCCTGCTATAGATAACAAAAAATTAAATGTGATAAATCTATGGATAAAAAGCAGAGCCTGGCGACGCATGCGCGTTTATCATAACTCTCTCTCTCTCTCTCTCTGTCTCTGCCCCTCCCTCACAATTTGTTTTGTTTTTAACCCCTTCTTACCCCTGAACGTACATTGAAAATACGCGCAACCATAACTCAAAATGCCGGACATTTGAGGCATTTAAGAAACTCCGTCCTGACAGCTCGGCAAAAGAGGACATGTCCGGTGAAAAGAGGACGTATGGTCAGTCTATCGTAGCCCGTTAGCTGCTAGCATGCCGTGTGTTGTGCCTCGGTGTGCATTGTTTACACAACATGCATTACGCTACTTAATATGTCCGTGTGGAAACTCGTTCGGTACACCTCCGCACCGAACCCCCGTACCGAAACGGTTCAATACAAATACACATACCGTTACACCCCTGATTTGGACACATGCAAATGATACACAGCCGAGTGTCAGCCCATTTAATGGTGTAAAGCTGCATATACAGAATGAGCTAGAATCAATCACAATGTGATTACATTTGAATGATATTAGGGAAATGTGTGACAGTCCGCTATCTCTACATATTCATTACTGGGTGGAATATATTACAGGATGTAAGCTATTACTGCATCAGTGTTTGATTGCAAGATCACTGACTAAATACATAAAAGTCAAATCATTGTGAATTCGTCAACATGGACTGTAAATTATTATCGGAGCTGCTTGCTTAATTATCTGGCTGGCCTCCCCCCCTTCTGCTCCTTTTGGAGCGTACAGTGCCAGCAAAGCCACAAGTGAAGGACAAGGAATATGGGACTCCACCAGTCCCGAGTCCCATTACCCAACAGGCTAATTTTCCTTGGCTCTCCGTGGAGGCCGAGTTTTGGATCACCGTTTGGGATCTGCTACGCAAACAAGAAAGAAGTTTCCACGGCAACACATTTTTAGAGGATCATCTCATCTGTTTACACTGGTGGGCTTTAAAGGAGCCCGGCAGAATGGCGATAAAAAAGGGCTCCTTTGTAATCATTACCCACAACTTCCTGTTGATCATTTCACAGCAATGTCACACACACTTGCACGCGTCACATCAACTTCCTTGCATATATCACTGTTTGTGATATATGCAAGTAGTGTCCAAAGTGCGGTGCGTGGGCCATTTGTTGCCCACAGCTCATTTTTACAAAACACTATTACAAAAGAAAACATCAAAAGTGGAATGCAAGAGCAAACAGGTGTAATGCAAGGAGAAAATGTTGCAATATTGACTCTAATACCATAAAGTTCTTGACTTTGTTTTTTTTACTTTACTTATAAAGCTCATTGCTCAAAAATGATCAAATATTTTAATCGAAGGGTAGATCTGAAGTTATAAATGATAAATGATAAATGGGTTGTACTTGTATAGCGCTTTTCTACCTTCAGGGTACTCAAAGCGCTTTGACACTACTTCCACATTTACCCATTCACACACACATTCACACACTGATGGAGGGAGCTGCCATGCAAGGCGCTACCAGCACCCATCAGGAGCAAGGGTGAAGTGTCTTGCTCAGGACACAACGGACATGACGAGGTTGGTACTAGGTGGGGATTGAACCAGGGACCCTCGGGTCGCGCACGGCCACTCTTCCACTGCGCCACGCCGTCCCTAAGTTGATAGAGATTTAAGCATTGAAAGTAAAAAAATATATATATTGATATATGACGTATTTTCAGCACTTTTATGGGGGACAGGTCAGATTTTTTTTTTTTTTTTTTTTTTAATGGTCATTGTTCAAAAAATAATAATCAAAAGCAATGTTGTTATATTTTTTTTGCCTATTTAAGGCGCGTCAATTACTTCATATCAGATATGTCATTTTGAAAAGTGTTTGAGGGAAAATATTGCATATTTTGTGTTTTTGCCCTAAAAAAACAGGGTTTTCTTTTAAAAAAACTAAAATTAAAATAAAATAACGTTATTGCAACGTATTGAACTGAAATGTATAAAGATATTTCAGTGTTAAAAGTAAAAAAATAAAATAATATATACATATATACATATATATATATACACATATATATAAACGTGTATATATATATATATATATATATATATATATATATATATATACATACATATATACAGATATATATATGTATATATATATACACATATATATGTATATATATATACACATAAATATATATGTATATATACACACATACATATATATATATATATACACACACACATATATATATATATATATACATATATATATATATATACACACACACATAAATATATATATATATATATATACATATACATACACACACACACATATATATATACATATATATATATACATACATATATATACATACATATACACACACACACACACACACACACACACACACACACACACACACACACACACACACACACACACACACACACACACACACACACACACACACACACACACACACACACACACACACACACACACACACACACACACACACACACAGTACAGGCCAACATTTTGGACACCTTCTCATTTCAATGCGTTTTCTTTATTTTCATGACTATTTACATTGTAGATTGCCACTGAAAGCATCAAAACTATGACACATGTGAAGTGAAAACCATTTCAGGTGACTACCTCTTGAAGGTCATGGAGAGAATGCCTAGAGTGTGCAAAGCAGTAATCAGAGCAAAGGGTGGCTATTTTGAAGAAACTACAATATAAAACATGTTTTCAGTTATTTCACTTTTTTTGGTTAAGTACATAACTCCACATGTGTTCATTCATAGTTTCGATGCCTTCAGTGACAATCTACAATGTAAATAGTCATGAAAATAAAGAAAACGCATTGAAATTAGAAGGCGTGTCCAAACTTTTGGAGTTATTTTTAACACTTTAATGACTAAAACCCTTTTGGGCCCACGGGAACATTAACATTCACCAAAATTGAGGGGAGCCCTAAGAGTTACAATATACATTGTATTGGTTTTGAAAATGAAAAATATCAAAATGGCCCCCGCATGTTTTCATTTTTCAGTGTGCGGTCCTTAGTGGAAAACGTTTGGACACCATTGATCTATGCTATGATTTATGGGAGAGAGGGCGATAACCTGTAAAAGATTATGAGGATGGCTTCAGAAGCCACTCTGTCTGGGGAACAAGAGCGATGACTTGGTAGTTGAAGGAAAGCAAAGGAGGACAGGGTAGAAAGATGAGGTGTGATGTCACTGGTGACACAGGAGGCCTCCTACACCGTGTGGCGCTCTCACCTGGTTGAACCTACGCGTGAAGGCCACCACATTAGGAGCTGAGCTGTGCTTCTCCTTCTTGTTCCAACCGCAGCTTGACAGCTCCTGAAATCACACACACACAATCATGGGAATTAACATCCAGGACCAAAGCACTTTCTTTTTTTGCGCACTGCAGTGTTTTTAAGTAAAACTTCTCAGAGGTCATTGTGAGGGAGTACAAGGAGACAAAGAAGCAGATGAACAACTGCAAAAGAAAATATGTGAAATTACAACAAAATCTAGTAGAGCACAAACCTAACAACCACACTGCAAAAACTGAAATCTAAGTAAGATTAAATATCTCAAATAAGGGTGATATTTGCTTATTTTCTGTCTGATAAGATAATTCTTCTCACTTAGCAGATTTTATGTTAGACTGTTTTACTTGTTTTAAGTGTTTTGGTCCTAAATGATCTCAGTAAGATATTACAGCTTGTTGCTGAGATTTGATGACCTATATTGAGTAAAACATGCTTGAAACTAGAATATCAACTGATGCAAAGCTGTCTCATCAACACTCACAAGTATAAAACTACTTTTTTAAAGTAATCATTTCTTACTTCAAGCATGAAAAAAAAATCATGATGCTGAGCGCATATCATTATGTCAAGATAATGGCACTAGCATTTACTTAATTTAAGAATATTTTTAAACATATTGAGCAAAAAGGTCTCATTTTTGTTTCTACCAAGAAAAGTGCACTTGTTAATAGTGAGAATATACTTATTTTAAGGTATTTTTGGGTTCATTGAGGTTAGCTAATTTTACTTGTTTTGGAAAGTCTTGACAAGCGGAATTTTCTTGTTCTATTGGCAGATAATTTTGCTTAGTTCAAAAAAAATACCCCTCATTTTTGTAATGTTTTTTCTTGTTTTTGAACACTGACTTTTTGCAGTGCACAAACAATGGTAAGCGGCAATGCTCAGTACAAACTGGCCACCAAGTGGTCTGTAACTATGGCTGCAACGATTCATTGATGCGTCGATTATTTCTTGAATGAATCAAATACTCGTATATTGTTTCAGCAAGACTGCTCCAATACGTGAGAGCAGTGTGCCTATTGTAGATGTAGTTCACGCTGCCAGTGATTTGGCCAATGTGGTGTGTATGTGGCGGGAAATAGCGTAGTGCGGAAAAAGAGAGATAGCTCGAAGAAAAACAACAATAAAGGTGGAAAAAGAGCAAAGGGCCCAAAGAAGACAGAAAAGGTTTTGCGATCATTTAAAACGGAAAAATACATACATTGTGATGATGAAATATTTGTATGTCTGTACAGCACATTTTTTTGTACATTTTTAATCTAGTAGACAAACTAGATCTGACCAATCTAATTCTATGAGCATGAACTAATGATTTTTTATTTTTGTTTTTGTTTTTTGTTGTTGTGCTTGCTACCATGTTTCATCATTCCATGTATATACTGTCCTCTGGACCCCCTGTCAAAAGCTTCTTCTAGCTTATTTGGGGGACCCTTTCACGTACCAACATCTTTAAATGATGATATTTCACTACTATTGTAATTGTTATATGGTATTGTGAATAAACTTGAACTATTCTACTAGTACACACTCTACACCAATGACTGCCGTAGCATCTCACCCACCACAACATACTTAAAATACTCAGATGACACAGCCATTCTCGCACTCCTCTCCAACAGTCAATCCATCCTGGACTATCATAACACAGTCAAACATTTCACAGAGTCATGCACAGCCAGTTATCTGGAAATCAATGTCAATAAAACAAAAGAAATATGGTTCAACCCCCCCTCACCTCAGAACCCCATCATCATAAACACACAAACAGTTAAAACAGTTGACACTTTTAAATACCTGGGCATAACCTTGGACAATAAACTCACCTTTGATCAACACACCACGGACATTCAAAAAAGAAGTCAACAAAGACTGTCAGCCATCCGGAAACTTAAAGGACTATACGTTGCACCTCATCTCCTGTTATTACTTTACCAAAGCATTGTTCAACCCATCCTTCTGTACTGTACCCACATGTTTTTTCACCATGCTTTCTGTAACCAACCGGACCAAACTCACACGCATTACAAACATAGCAGCTAAAATCATCGGCCTACCCACACCCAACATTTCAGACATAAACCACAGGTCCATCACCCGACTGGCAAAAACAATAGTTCAGGATATCACTCACCCACTACACCAATACATCATCCCACTACCATCAGGGCGCAGGTACAGAACAATCAAATTCCGGAGGGCCCGCCTCAGGAAAAGCCTGATCCCTGCAGCTATAGCCGTCCTTAACAGCAGGCCCGGCCGACCTGTCTGACAAGCCTGTAAATGTGTGTTAGTCATGTATGATGTCTTTTTGTTATTTTTTTTTTTTGTGTGATGTGTAATGTCTAGTGTTTAAATGTACGGCAGTGACAATGAATTTCCCCAAGGGGACCAATAAATCTAATCTAATCTAAACTTGAACTTGAAGAATACTTGGATGAGAGGCAAAACGTCTTTTAAGACAAACCAAACAGTCTAGTTAAGATCGACTGAATGGCCTGACTTTATAAATAATATACAGTGATGCTCCTGTGGTAAAAGAGCAATTTTCAATCTTATGTGCGTTTGTGAGGAGAAAAATCCTTGTTTATTTCAATCATTTTTCCTAAAAGACCCAGTGAGACTAGAATGTTTTATTCGATTACTCAATAAACTGAACAAATTAATATATATATTACTTGATTACTAAAATAATATCTGCAGCCCTAACTGTAACTAAAAAAAAAAGCCTGTATCTTTAAATGGGTTCTTCTTGGCCCATGCGATACGCTTGTACAAAGTCTTATGTGAGTCATTTTAAGTAGCCTCCATTTTGTGCGATCCTGCAAAGAAACAGCAATCAAAACCTCTGAAACAGCAAAAATGTCCGACTGATGAAAATAGTGCTTCAGTTCAAAGTGAGTTACAACAATTATTTTCATCCATCCACATACTTGCCAACCTTGAGACCTCCGATTTCGGGAGGTGGTGGGTGGGGGGTGGGGCGGGGGCGTGGTCGGGGGTGGGGCGGGGGGTGTGGTTGGGGGCGTGGTTAAGATATATATATATAAGAAATACTTGACTTTCAGTGAATTCTAGCTATATATATATATATATATATATATATATATATATATATATATATATATATATATATATATATATATATGTATATATAAATAAAATAAATACTTGAATTTCAGTGTTCATTTACAAACTACAACTCACAAACACTTTAGAGTTAGGCTCCACCATCAGAATGTGTACTTAAACTTACAAAGATCACATGGATATTATTCAGTGAGTTGATTCACCAAAACTAACCTGTTATACAGGAGGAAAAAGCACACAGGACGTTTTAATTGTTCACAGACTGGTCGCGCTCATCAGAATGACAAGACACTTCCGGTCTGCAGGTGATAGCATTCAATTGGGAAGAAACGCCCTACTGCCCCCTACTGACCAATGTGAATACTGATAAATGTGTAATGACAGCTCCAAAAACGAATTCAAACCACAAAATAAAATAAATAAATCAACACAAAAATGTGACACATTATGGGTGGGTCACATATGCATGTACAGTAGATGGCAGTATTGTCCTGTTTAAAAGTGTCACAACATTGCTGTTTACGGCAGACGAACTGCTTTACGGTAGACACTGTTGTGTGTTGTCAACACGTCACTCAGGTCCGCCTGAATTTCGGGAGTTTTTCGGGAGAAAATTTGTCCCGGGAGGTTTTCGGGAGAGGCGCTGAATTTCGGGAGTCTCCCGGAAAATCCGGGAGGGTTGGCAAGTATGTCCATCCATCACCTGTAAACTTGATCTTATTGCGGCTGAGTTTAAGCGAGAGTTGGGGTGCACCTTGGACTGGTCGCCGGCCAATCAATGGACAGATATTCATAAACAACCATTCAGTCACATTCACACCTTCGGACAACTTAAGGACAAGACAGGTCTGGATTATGCTTTTGCGAAGTCACCGTGTAATAATAATATTAACAGTGAGCAAGCCGGCGTAGCATAATATCTGTTTTTATCTAAAATACACTCAAATAATGCGACCCCAAAACTGCAACTATGAAGAGAAGGAGAAGCTGAATGCACTCTGACTCAGAGATGAGCTTGTTTACGTGACTTTGCCATCTGTCCTGAGGCCAAGGACGTTGATGTAACAATAGGCGTAAACTGCAATTAAAAGTTCTCCTCCTAATCGCTGCCAGTTGTGTCCACTTGGAGCAGAACATCATCATCAGCTGAATTTGCACGACCACCACCACCACACTTACACAACTTCCCAGCCCGTACGACCCTCTGTCTTCTAGTAACACAACTCTCAGAAATGAACCACATTTGGACCTCTCCTTGCAAAGTAAAAAAAACGCATGATCCAAATGGTAAAAGCAGATACGGGTGGGGAGGTGAGGGCAAAACGGTGGTAGTGTCAAAACAAGGATGTGGAAGACCTTCTGGGACTATCAAAGGCCTTGCATGGAGCCCACATAGACTCAAAGACAGGATGTAGCTGGATCAGCATGTAGGAGTCAATTGTTGACTTAATATCTTTGCCTTTTTTTAATAAATGCCTTCCTTCTCCTGTAGCCATGTCAATCATTCCCTTCTCTGGCGCCATTGAGTGAGAAGACAAAGGCGCCTTCTAAGGTAGAAGGTAAAGAGGTAAGTATGTTTTTCTGTGTCTAACAGCTCTTGACCACCAACTGACCACCCGGGCAGTTTAAGACCGCAGGAGCTCAGCAAATTACACTGATCTGTCAATCCTGGCCTGAGCGAGATCTCCTCCTCCCATCCAACTAAGCCTAAAGTGGACCAGAAAGCTGAATTATTTTCCTTATGCCTTTACATCTAAACCAGAATTACATCAGAGGACTTCGACGAGAGAACCGATAGGTTTTTGAAGGCTGCAGTAAAAAAGCCAGAACCACAGACAGTCCGTCATTGCTACACACTTCAGCATTTTATTAGGCCCAAGTCCCGTGGAGTATCCGGAGACGCTGCCCATGGCAACACAGATGGGTTCATAAAAGTTGAAATTTGGGCCGTTACGTAGATGGAAATCAAGCATGTCAAGAAAAACTGACGTCAACTACGGTAGTACCTCAACTTAAGAGTGCTTTGAGATAAGAGCTGTGTCTCGGCTAATTGTTACGCTTTAAGTTGCAAGTAAAACATTGAGTTACAAGCATCCCAGCCATTAGTTGGTGTGGCGAATGTCACAAGGAACTAAGGCTAAAGCTATCCATTATTTTAATGATCAAGTAATCTATTAATTAGTTTGTTCGATTAATCAAGTTATCAGATAAAACACACTTAATAACCTAGATCAGGGGTGCTCACACTTTTTCTGCAGGCGAGCTACTTTTCAATTGATCAAGTCGTGGGGATCTACCTCATTCATATATATAATTTATATTTACTTATTTATGAAATATATGTTTTTGTTAACAAGTTAAAGGTGTTTAATGATAATGCAAGCATGTTTAACACATATAGTTAATATTGTTAATACATTAAAGGTGTTTAATGATAATACAAGTATGTTTAATACATATACCGGTAGTTAATATTGTTAACAAGTTAAAGGTGTTTAAAGATAATGCAAGCATGTTTAACACATATAGTTAATATTGTTAACAAGTTAAAGGTGGTTAAAAATAATACAAGCATGTTTAACACAAATAGTTAATATTGTTAACAACTTAAAGGTGGTTAAAGATAAAACAAGCATGTTTAACACATATAGTTAATATTGTTAACAACTTAAAGGTGGTTAAAGATAATACAAGCATGTTTAACACATATAGTTAATATTGTTAACAACTTAAAGGTGGTTAAAGATAATACAAGCATGTTTAACACATATAGATTCCTTTCTTTCATGAAGACAAGAATATAAGTTGGTGTATTACCTGATTGTGATGACTTGCATTGATTGGAATCAGACAGTGGTGATGATAACGTCCGCATTTTTGAATGGAGGAGAAAAAAAGTCCTCCTTTCTGTCCAATACCACATGAAAGTGGTTGGTTTTTGGCATCTTATTTGTCCAGCTTCCGTACTCCTTTGTATACACTTTACAAGAAATACATTGTCGGCAAACTCCGTAGCTTGCTAGCTTGTGCACGCCAGCTTTCTGAGACTCTTATTTTGGTAGCGCAGGTAGGATGAAGCAGAGCTTTTATTGTGCAACTGTGCAGTCGGTCTTTGGAGTTTTGACGACAGGTACGGCGCCAGAGTCTGTTGAAATAAAGTGTTTCTCGTCTTCCAGTCGGCAATTTTAATGAGCTGGCAGCAGCCAGCGTCATCTCAGAAGACCCTCGGGTGCCGTGAATGTCAATCAAGTGACGTCATAGTGAAGATTTATGATCGCTCATTTTTAGGACTATTTTTTTAATGCCTGGCTGGTGATCGACTGAGACACCCTCCGAGATCGACCGGTAGATCGCGATCGACGTAATGAGCACCCCTGACCTAGATGCTATAATACTTTAATTATTCCTTCATCTACACTGAAATTGCACTTTTAACATGTGTGCATTAATAAAAAATAAATACAAATATCCGCCGTTCTGCGCCACACATATCACAGCATTACCGCTCTCATGTACGCTCTATTGCAGCGTCCGTGTGGAAACTATGTCCGCATATTTTAAGTTCCAGGCACTCAGTGCGGTTCGGATTTTATAAATGTTTTCATTAAAACTATCTCTCAAAGGAACAGAATATGAATCGAAGCTTTTCCTAATTGAATTATTCATTGCAGCCCTACAGTGAACCCCGTAAGATCCGCTCAAAACATCCTGTCTTGCTTGCTAGCATTAGCTTACAGCTCGAGATCGATTGTTTTCAAACGATGGGAAGGAAGAAAATGAATGTGAAAAAAACATGACCGAGTGTTTTGCCAACTTGATCAAGCAATTCAAGCGTATCACTGCCAGTCTGCACCATACTGAAGGAGAACAAGTCTAACCCCAATCAAGAACGTTAAACTAGTATCCACGAGAGATGCGCGGTTTGCGGACACAACCGCGGAGTCCGCGGATTATCCGCGGGTTGGGCGGTTGAAATAAATAAAAAATTAGATTTTATCCGCGGGTCGGGTCGGGCGGTTGAAATTAAAAAAAAATTGATTTTAAATAGATTCAGGCGGGTGGCAGTTAAACCAATTTGGAAATATATATACATAGTTAAATGTTGTTACCCACATACGAAAAACGAGCAGGCACCTGCAGCATATGCCACAACATAAGAAGAAAAAAAAAAGAGATGGACACTTTTACGGAGCGGAGAAGGGACGCCTCGCCGGGGTCCGGGACCGAGGCCCCTTCCCCCGAGAGGGCCCCACCGGGAGCCGTAGCTGAGGTGATCCGCGAGAAGGGCCCGACGCACGTCCCGCCGCACCGACACCCCGCCTCGTCCGCCTTCGCCGCGGCCGGCGTCACGCGCAGCAGGTAAGCAGCTTACCTGCCCGCCACCCCTGTGGCCGAGGGCTCGTAACAGGGGTCACTCCGCGCGCTCCGCCCGCGCAGCTTACCTGCCCGCCACCCCCGTTGCCGGGGGCGCGTAACAGGGGTCACTCCGCGCGCAGTGCGCTCACGAAAGGGGTGGGGCTCACCCTGGTGAGCCGAGTGGGCCACTTTTGGTAAGCAAAACTGGCGCTGCGGGATGAACCGAACGCCGGGTTAAGGCGCCCGATGCCGACGCTCATCAGACCCCAGAAAAGGTGTTGGTTGATATAGACAGCAGGACGGTGGCCATGGAAGTCGGAACCCGCTAAGGAGTGTGTAACAACCCACCTGCCGAATCAACTAGCCCTGAAAATGGATGGCGCTGGAGCGTCGGGCCCATACCCGGCCGTCGCCGGCAGCGAGAGCCGCGAGGGCTAGGCCGCGACGAGTAGGATGGCCACCGCGGTGCGCGCTGAAGCCTCGGGCGCGAGCCCGGGTGGAGCCGCCGCGGGTGCGAGGGACATCGCACCTCCATGCGCTTGGAGGTGCGCTCAGCGCGGCTCCCAGATGATTGCGCACTGGTGTGTGTCTGGGCCGTGACAGCGTGGCACGCGAATGTCTGTGCTGCATTGAATCAGTCTCCTTTCTTTAACAGGCAAAAGCTTTATAACCTTACTAATGCCTTGCATCGTCTATATTAGATATATAACAAAGGGCGGGTGCGGGCGGGTGCGGTTTTGATTAAATGTTAGATCGGGTGGATGGCGGATGGTTGACGACTTTTGTGATGCGGTTGCGGATGAAATAATTGCCTATCCGCGCATCTCTAGTATCCACACTGATATCTAGTATCTAAATTGATGATTTCTGTTTGGTTTTGTATTGTGTAGTTATATTCATATGGTGATTATTATTCTGTGACTGCAAATTATTTGCTTGTTTTCTTATTGATGCTTATATTTGTTTCTGTATTTGTGTAGTTATAATTGTATGTTTTTACTTGTAATTGCATTAAGTTTGTGGACCCCAGGAAGACTAGTGGGTTGTTGTGGCAACCAGCTAATGGGGATCCTTAATAAAAATAAAAAGATAAAATCAAACTAGTATCAATAAAAATGTGGAAAAGCTGCTGATGGTGTGTTTGACAGAGAAGCAGCTGGAAGGAGATACCGTAGAAGTCCACTCTCCAGGTGAATACTTCATAAAACAATATTTTACAATATTTATTTTCAAAGTGTTTATCTTTAAAAGGCCTGTTGCATGTTAAAATGGTGTTGTTTGGGGTGTTGGGGCAAGCACTAATTAAATTGATTTCACTTCATTTCAATGGGAAACCTTGATTTATGATACAAGTGTTATGTCAACGAGTCTTCCTGAACCTCTGCAACTGGATTGTCTGGATTTTAAAAATCAGCTGAAGGAGAATGACAGAAAACATTTGAGGGTACCTACTAGGGGTGTAAAAATTAATCGGTACAAACCGAAAACCGATTTTAACTTTAGAGATATGAATAAATCGTTTGGCGAGCCTCTGGATCGATCTATATCTAGTACGGATAGGTCGATGTCCGGTTGGAAAGACATAAATCGGTTGATTGTAACTCTGCTACAAAATATGACCGCTCTAATCTTGCGAGACTTCTGTGAGGAGTTATTACGAGAGTCCTGTTCTCGTTTGCGACTGACTGAAAGCAACAGAGCAATATGGCAGACAGCACCGAAAGAGTTTTACAAACAATGCACCCCTGAATCTTATCTCTAAAGAGGTAAACGTTCTGATTTTAAAAAAATACAAATGTTTTAAAGAATGGTCAGTTGGATAAAAATATGGCCATTGGTAAAGTTTGGAAAACAGCGATAAAGTAGGGGCTGCACTAATAATTTGAGCACCCACCTGTTGTGACGGCATGAAGACAATCAAGCCGTCACACTTCCAGCCCCAACTCTGCGAGGTAATCACAGCATCTACTACACTGTTCATTGTGCTAAAGATGAAGACCTAGCTGCACAGCAACCAGCAGAATGGCACTTTGAAAAGTATTTGAGCTTCTACATTGAAGCTGCTGTTTAGTTTCCGTGGTGGCACTTAACGTATTTTTCGGATTATAAATCGCTCCGGAGTATAAATCGCGCTGGCCGAAAATGCATAATAAAGAAGGAAAAAAACATATCTACGTTTTTGGTATGTTAACGTAACATATTATGGTAAGAGTCATTCAAATAACTATAACATATAGAACATGCTATACGTTTATCAAACAATCTGTCACTCCTAATCACTAAATCTGATGAGCCGTACCCCCGGCCAAACTATGAAAAAAACTGTGATTTATAATCCGAAAAATACGGTAATTGTATCTTGCACTTGTGTAACTTGATGCACAGCTTGATTTTCTCTGTAGTTTATTGTTGCTACCTGAGCAAACAACAGTAAATACCTGGTAGCTTTTCCAAAAGTGTCTTCTTTTTCGTAAAGTTTATGGATTGCATAGTTGATAGTTCTGTTAATTGGTGTTTTGACTGTGTCTATTGAAAAAGAATAAACACATGACATTATCCTGACATGACACATGATCCATTTAATTTTATTTTCACTGTGCAGAGCACCAATCTGCAGGGAATCGCGCTGCACCGAATCGTAATGTTTTAAAAAGTATTGTTAGATGCGTATTGGATCATTTAAGGTAGAGATGCACACCCCTATCACCAACAGTATGTATTTACTAGGGTTGTACTAATGAATCATATTCGGTACTATACCGCCTCTAAAAAGTACTGATACATCGATATTTTTGGGCATCACAACATCATTTTTCGTTTAAAAAAAAAAAAAATATTATGTACCGGTATATAAACTTAGGAAATATGTCCCTGGACACATGAAGACTTCGAATATGACCAATGTATGATCCTGTAACTACTTGGTATCGGATTGATACCCAGATTTGTGGTATCATCCAAAACTAATTTAAAGCATCCAAACAAGAGAAGAATAAGTGATTATTACATTTTAACAGAAGTGTAGAAAGAACATGTTAAAAGAGAAAGTAAGCAGGTATTAACAGTAAATGAACAAGTGGATTAATAATTAATTTTCTACCACTTGTCCTTAATAATGTTGACAAAATAATAAAATGATAAATAACAATATGTTACTGCATACGTCAGCAAACTAATTAGGAGCCTTTGTTTGCTTACTTACTACTAACAAGTTGTCTGGTATGTTTACGATTTTATTTAATGACACACTTGCAATAAAAAACATATGTTTAATGTACCCTAACATTTTTTGTTCAAATAAAGCCAACAATGCAATTTTTTGTGGTACCCTTTATTTAGAAAAGTATCGAAAAGTACCGAAATACATTTTGGTACCGGTAACGGTACAACACTAATTCACGGTTTACTTTTTTAGCCCTCAACTTTGCCAAACGAATCAAAACATCAATGTTTTATCCGCTATATTTCAATCCAAAGGAAAATGCTAATTAGTGTTGCAAGTGCGTCATAAGAAGTATCATATAAAGAGCGGTTTTGTGCTGAATAAGATAACCAGCTGCAGCTTCGCCACAGATTGGGATGACCTCATGAGTGATACCGCACCGGTTCCTTTCCCCTTTGTCTACATTGTAAGTGGAAACCTGCAGTGTGGGGGTCCCAGGGAATACTAAGAAAGACCAGACTGCGTGCCAGAATAGGAACGGAGGAGGAAGAATACGGAGGGGGGGGAAAGTAAGACAAGTTGGGGGAACTGATTGAACAAGCACATTTTGCAGCGTGAGACAGAGAGATTACTGGGATTCATTTACAGCGAAGGAAAACAGGGATTGTTGATGATTTTGACGACACCTTGCAGCGAGACCCTTGACTGATTGCCGGATGTTGCCACATTTAGAGCCGCAGGTCAAAAAGGCTTACTCGTTCCCTCCTGTTTTGGTGAAGACGTGTAGAAGAGAATTACGACAAGGCTAAGGGCGGCCGTATAACACAAAGTATAGAATCTGGCAGGGATCTGCGCTGTGTCCCCGCCAACAGCATTAGCTCTCAGTGCAATGGCTTTTCCATGAGGCCTTTTACCACTCGCCACAGTACTGATCACTTGTCAAGAGCAGTAAAATGAGGCTGAGCATGTTCTCATGTGAAATGGCCATTGCTCCCTTTGTCAAACCCTAAAATTGATCCCAGCGTATGGCATCTCTTTACCATAATACACACAGCAGGCACGGCATCTGTAAAGCTGAAACTTAGATTGATTCTATCTGGAACAAACCAATGTCGTCAAAGTAATACATGACAAACATACATTGGTAACTAGGGATACGACTTCAAATGGTTCTGTGTCAAAAAACTTGCACTGTAAAACATTGTCGCTCATTTAAATTATTAACAATCTATTTAATTGGAGCTTGGCACCAGAAAACAGCTCACTTCTAACTAGAGATGTCCGATAATGGCTTTTTTGACGATATCCGATATTGTCCAACTCTTAATTACCGATTCCGATATATACAGTCGTGGAATTAACACATTATTATGCCTAATTTTGTTGTGATGCCCCGCTGGGGGTAGCGGGGGGTGTATATTGTAGTGTCCCGGAAGAGTTAGTGCTGCAAGGGGTTCTGGGTATTTGTTTTGTTGTGTTTATGTTGCGTTACGGTGCGGATGTTCTCCCGAAAACGTGTGTGTCATTCTTGTTTGGTGTGGGTTCACAGTGTGGCGCATATTTGTAACAGTGTTAAAGTTGTTTATACGGCCACCCTCAGTGTGACCTGTATGGCTGTTGACCAAGTATGCTTTGGACTTTTTGAAACCGATACCGATAATTTCCGATATTACATTTTAAAGCATTTATCGACCGATAATATCGGCAGCCCGATATTATCGGACATCTCTACTTCTAACATTTAACAGGCATTTTGAAAAAATCAATTTGTTAAAAAAAAATTACAATAGACTGTAATACAAAAAATTACAGTAGTTTTATAAAGTATCCATCCATCCATCCATCCATCTTCTTCCGCTTATCCGAGGTCGGGTTGCGGGGGCAGCAGCCTAAGCAGAGAAGCCCAGACTTCCCTCTCCCCAGCCACTTCGTCCAGCTCCTCCAGGGGGATCCCGAGGCGTTCCCAGGCCAGCCGGGAGAGATAGTCTTCCCAACGTGTCCTGGGTCTTCCCCGTGGCCTTCTACCGATTGGACGTGCCCGAAAAACTTCCCTAGGGAGGCGTTTGGGTGGCATCCTGACCAGATGCCCGAACCACTGGCTCCTCTTCATGTGGAGGAACAGCGGCTTGACTTTGAGCTCCTCCCGGATGGCAGAGCTTCTCACCCTATCTCTAAGGGAGAGCCCCAAAACCCGGCAGAGGAAGCTCATTTCGGCCGCTTGTACCCGTGATCTTGTCCTTTCGGTCATAACCCAAAGCTCATGACCATAGGTGAGGATGGGAACGTAGATCGAACAGTAAATTGAGAGCTTTTCCTTCCGGCTCAGATCCTTCTTCACCACAACGGATCGATACAGCGTCCGCATTACTGAAGACGCCACACGGATCCGCCTGTCGATCTCACGATCCACTCTTCCCTTACTCGTTTTATGAAGTAATGTAATAATAATATAAAGCATTTACTTTGGAGAGTGGACTTCTATGGTATGGTCTTTGAGCTGCTTCTCCGTCGAACACACCATCAGCAGCTTTTCCATATTTTCATGAATAAATGTCTGGCGTTAGACTCTTTCGGCCATGGTATGATGCAAAGTAGCAGCAGTGAGTGACTGAAACCTGACTGATTCCCGATTTATTGCGATGCATATTTGAAGTGTCATAAATGATGTCAGCATATGTAAAAAAAAAACAAAAAAACCTTCCATTAAAACCTGTAAAGGCTTAGTGGCCACATGCGTGGACAGCACCTTTTAGCTCTTATTTCCAAAATTGTGCACACTACTGAATTGGGGTCTTATGGCCGCTTATGTGGACACTTATACTGCCATCTGGTGGTGTCAGAAGAGTATAACCATACTTGCCAACCCTCCCGGATTTTCCGGGAGACTCCCGAAATTCAGCGCCTCTCCCGAAAACCTCCCGGGACAAATTATCTCCCGAAAATCTCCCGAAATTCAGGCGGACTCAGGTCCGCTTTCCCACAATATAAACGGTGTGCCTGCCCAATGACGTTATAACTGTAGAATGATCAAGGGCGAGTTCTTGGTTCCTTATGTGGGTTTATTGTTAGGCAGTTTCATTAACGTCCTCCCAGCGCGGTAACAACACACAACAGCAGCAGTCACGTTTTGGTCTACCGTAAAGCAGTTCGTCTGCCGTAAACAGCAACGGTGTGACACTCTTAAACAGGACAATACTGCCATCTAGTGCTTTGATGAAAGTGCTTTTGTGCGTGCCACACAGCAATGCATCATCAGAGAGGGTGTTCAGCATGGTTAGAAAAATAGTGACAGAGAATAGAACAAGGATGGACAATTCAACCCTTAACTCAACAAGTATATGTGTAAATAAATGAACACTGAAATTCAAGTATTTCTTTTATATATATATATATATATATATATATATATATATATATATATATATATATATATATATATATATATACACACAATAAAAGAAATATATATTTATAGCTAGAATTCACTGAAAGTCAAGTATTTCTTTATATATATATATATATATATATATATATATATATATATATATATATATACATACATACATATATATATATATATATATATACATACAATAAAAGAAATATATATTTATAGCTAGAATTCACTGAAAGTCAAGTATTTCTTTATATATATATGAAATACTTGACTTGGTGAATTCTAGCTGTAAATATACTCCTCCCCTCTTAGCCACGCCCCCAACCACGCCCCCCCACCTCCCGAAATCGGAGGTCTCAAGGTTGGCAAGTATGAGTATAACATACAATGGAATTTGGGGAAAAAAAGTGTAAAAATAAGGATTAGCATGTCACTAAACATGAAGTACACGTTTGTGTACTTATGGACTAAGTACATCATATCAAAAGATGATTCTTAGTTTTTATTCTAATTAGGTTCCAATAAGCCCAAATAGCAAAGAGAAATAAAAAAAAAAGCATGTAAACAAACAGCTTGGGCCTTAAGAGGTTAATAAATATGCCCACTTAAATGATAAATGATAAATGGGTTGTACTTGTATAGCGCTTTTCTACCTTCAAGGTACTCAAAGCGCTTTGACACTACTTCCACATTTACCCATTCACACACACATTCACACACTGATGGAGGGAGCTGCCATGCAAGGCGCTAACCAGCACCCATCAGGAGCAAGGGTGAAGTGTCTTGCTCAGGACACAACGGACATGACGACTTGAAATGAAAAGAGAGACATTTTGACTTTGTGTCGACAACAGAAATCAGGGAATGTCCCGTCTTGTCAAACATAACATCACGGCTTCCACACCTCTCGCGTGTCGACAGGATTTCCACAGTGGGAGTGCGGACGTGTGACGGGAGGACATAAAATGCAATCTGATCGGCGTGTTTCCCGAGAACTGAGAAGGGGACAAGTCGTAACTCACTGGGCTGATGTCATGGCTGACTTATGGGGCAAACCTCCGCACCATCTCCATCACCTCATATTTCAGCGCTCCCAGCTGGAGACACTTTGACTTTCAAAGACGTGACAGGGGAAAAGATTAGAAGAATGCGTCTTAAATTGAAAATGGCTTCTCGGTGCAGAAAGTAGCTTCATGAGACAAGCGAGCCGGCCAAGCGTCGCTGCAGTCCGTCATTTCAATTCAGACCGGAGCTCAGAGTGACTTTGGGAAAACACATTAGACGTGAGAGCAGAGGGAAAATATTTGACTACAAGTCTGGTGTTGACTTTTTACTCCTACGTGACGCACCTTGACGTCTTCACGGCCGACCGCAGAGACGCAAACATGCCCGGTGGTCATCGGGTGGTGGACACCACACACACAACATTGCCATTGATTGGTGAGCAGTAGCAGTTAAAAGTTTGGGCATGCATTCTCTAATACCATAGCCATCGTAATACGGGAGACAGGCAAACTCTTTTGTACACTAACAGTATGCAGGGTTTCCCCGAGATTGCCATTATATGGAGCTGGGGGCGTGGTCAATATGACATCATCATATATATATATATCTATATGACATCATCATTTTGATATTTTCTTTAAAAAGGCTAAACAAATGTTTTATGTATATTTAAAAACAAATGGTGTTATTTGTTATTAATGACACCATTAATAATATTAATTAGAGCTGTCCGATAATATCGGACTGTCGATATTATCGGCCGATAAATGTTTTAAATGTAATATCGGAAATTATCGGTATCGGTTTCAAAAAGTAAAATTTATGACTTTTTAAAACGCTGCTGTGTACACGGACATAGGGAGGAGTACAGAGCACCAATAAATCTTAAAGGCACTTCCTTTGCGTGCCGGCCCAATCACATAATACCTACGACCATACTTGGTCAACAGCCATACTGGTCACACTGAGGGTGGCCGTATAAAGAACTTTAACACTGTTACAAATATGCGCCACACTGTGAACCCACACCAAACAAGAATGACAAACACATTTCGGGAGAACATCCCGCACCGTAACACAACAGAACAAATACCCAGAACCCCTTGCAGCACTAACTTTTCCGGGACGCTACAATATACAACCCCCGCTACCCTCTACCCACCCACCCCCCCCCAAAAAAATCACAATATGACACCTTTAAAATCGTTTTTTTTGAAAAGTATAAATCAATTTACAGTTGGATTAAATAAGAATCACAAAATTTGGATGTGAATTTACTTTTTTCAGCACCCCTACACAGTGTGATTCTATCTAATCAACCAAGGCTACACTTGTCCGTTTAGAACTTTTCTTCCAGTTCAAATTTTGAAAAACAATGCAAAAAAATAGGGATTGTTATCACTGGTTGCAGTGTATTTCATTTTCCCCCCCAATTACAACAATCGATTTGACTCTTAATTACTGTCCACCACTATAGAGAACACGTTTTTACCACAGAGCCATAACAGTCTAAGGGTCAAACTTGGGTTAGCTGTCATACAGCTGTGAGGCTCCTCCCGACAAAAGCCAATAAAAACATTGTTTAATAATTATACGTTAGACCACAGGGAAGGAGCGCTTTGAATTAATCCCGTGGATCATTTTCACGGTTATGCAAGCGCATCAAAATGTCTGATCTGGTATCTTGTGGAAAGAGCGCAGTAATGCGTGAAACTTAATTTACAACATCCAAACAAAGGGTCCCTCTCATCTTTTCTCACAGGAGATTTTTTCCCGTGTACCCGCTGTTCTTCTTATCCAAAAGGAAAACAACAGTGTATCAAAAAAAACAAATGCTGAATAAAAACTGTTAAATCCATTAAAACTGCCCATTTGTTTGGGTATGCTGCTCTTGTAGGTCATTCAATGCAGTGTTTCTTAGCCCAAGATCCAAGGTCCATTTTTTGGGCTGCCAAAAAACATGTTTCTCAGCTGTGGTCCGTATAGGTTGCAGAGGTACTCAGTTGTAATACACTTTTCCACCACTTGTGGCAGTAATGACTGTCAAAGAAGCAGAAGAAGCCTGGAGCTAAAATCATAGAGACGTTTCTCAAGTGCAACAATTATGACTACAGTGGTGAAGTTGTATTTTAATTTTAATTTAAATGTTATTGACATTTTATTTAAGAAAAATATATTATTATTGCTATTATTAATTATTATTAATTAATTAACTGAGTAATTGTAAGTGAATTTATTTTTCATTAGTTTTTATGAGTCCCTTTTTAAAGTATGCAGTATATTTGGTTAGAGCTTAATGTTGTAATCAGCCTGACCTAAGCCTAAGGTTTATGTGTTAGACAATAGACAGGGGTGTCAAACTCATTTTAGCTCAGGGGCCGCATGGAGGAAAATGTATTCACACGTGGGCCGGACTATTAAAATCATGGCATTAAAACTAAAAGAATAAAGACAACTTCAGATTGTTTTCGTTGTCTTACTTTGGCCAAAAATGGAACAAACACATTCTGAAAATATTACAATAAAAATATAGAAAAAAAAACTACCGGCAGCGGTAAAGTTTAGATCCATGAAGGAAAGAAGAAAGTGAATGAATGTTAATAACTGAATACATTTACATATGCATAAAACATTGTTTTCTTTTGTATTATTTTTTAATGAATTAAGTAACATTTATGACAACCTTTTTCCAAAACACAATATAGAATGTGAGATATAACAGGATAAAAAACTGTTACAAAAAAGTGGGACCCCAAAAATTTACTGTGGGACCCCATTTTTATTAAAATTCCCAGCGCCAACACTGATGGAGTATTGGAGCATGCAAAACAGCAGCAGGCGGCTGTGGCCTGCGGGCCGGTTCTAACACTAATCAAATATCATCCCGGGGGCCACAGATCATTCATTCAGGACCTTGACTTTGACATTTAAGTGTTAGATAAATACAAATCTTTGTGATTGACACATGGTTTAATATAATTTGACAAGGTTGTGAGTAGAGATGTCCGATAATATCGGACTGCCGATATTATCGGCCGATAAATGCTTTAAAATGTGATATCGTAAATTATCGGTATCGGTTTGAAAAAGTAAAATTTATGACTTTTTAAAATGCCGCTGTACGGACTGGTACATGGACGTAGGGAGAAGTACAGAGCGTCAATAAACCTTAAAGGCACTGCCTTTGCGTGCTGGCCCAATCACATAATATCTACGGCTTTTCGAACACACAAGTGAATGCAAATCATACTTGTTCAACAGCCATACAGGTCACACTGAGGGTGGCCGTATAAACAACTTTAACACTGTTACAAATATGCACCACACTGTGAACCCACACCAAACAAGAATGACAAACACATTTCGAGAGAACATACGCACAGTAACACAACATAAACACAACAGAACTAGGGCTGCAACTAACGATTAATTTGATAATCGATTAATCTGTCGATTATTACTTCGATTAATCGATTAATAATCGGATAAAAGAGACAAACTACATTTCTATCCTTTCCAGTATTTTATTGAGGAAAAAAACAGCATACTGGCACCATACTTATTTTGATTATTGTTTCTCAGCTGTTTGTACATGTTGCAGTTTATAAATAAAGGTTTATTTAAAAAAAAAATATATATATATATATATATATTGGCGACTTGTCCAGGGTGTACCCCGCCTTCCGCCCGATTGTAGCTGAGATAGGCTCCAGCGCCCCCCGCGACCCCGAAGGGAATAAGCGGTAGAAAATGGATGGATGGATGGATATATATATTTTTTTTTTATTTAAAAATTGCCTCTGCCCATGCGCATAGCATAGATCCAACGAATCGATGACTAAATTAATCGCCAACTATTTTTATAATCGATTTTAATCGATTTAATCGATTAGTTGTTGCAGCCCTAAACAGAACAAATACCCAGAACCCCTTGCAGCACTAACTCTTCCGGGACGCTACAATATACACCCCCCGCTACCCAAAACAACGCTCCCCCAACCCCACCCACCTCAACCTCCTCATGCTCTCTCAGGGAGAGCATGTCCCAAATTCCAAGCTGCTGTTTTGAGGCATGTTAAAAAAAATCATGCACTTTGTGACTTCAATAATAAATATGGCAGTGCCATGTTGGCATTTTTTTCCATAACTTGAGTTGATTTATTTTGGGAACCTTGTTACATTGTTTAATGCATCACAACAAAATTAAGCATAATAATGTGTTAATTCCACGACTGTATATATCGGTATCAGTTGATATCGGAATCTGTAATTAAGAGTTGGACAATATCGGGATATCGGATATCGGCAAAAAAGCCATTATCGGACATCTCTAGTTGTGAGCTGTAAGTAGGTTAGATATAATAATTGAACACGATTAAAATCAAGAGTAAGCTTACTAATTCAGTGTTAATATTTGAGTGGGACCCGTGCCCCTCTGTAGTGGAACAGTTGGGCCCCGAGGTCAAAAAGGTTGAGAAGCCCTGATTTAATGTTTGCCGAGTTAAAGGAACGTTACACAAGCAGTTATTTCATATTTTTCTACCGCAGCATACACCTGCTTGATGCATTATAAGCCTGCAAGTAAAGAGCGACTCGAGGTGGAAAAAATAAAAACAAAAACAGTGAGCTTCTTTTAAGTAGCTTTCAGCATCGAGTGTTGTAAGAGGAGGGGACGCTACTCCACTCCCACTCATGTCCCCGCTACAATGCTGCCGGCTTCACTCAGCATGCAGAGTACTCTCCATTCTCTCCTCCTTTAAAAAGGTTGCTGCAGCCTTCGGGTCACTTAAGCCAGGAACAGAAAACGCGGGGACAATTCTGCACCGACTGATCTCACGGTGGCCTCTGTGTGAACCTGGCTGGCCCACACAGCTCCGGTGTAAAGTCTGTCTACAGTAGCGCATGGCAATCCTGCCCTTCGTACGACTTGCGTTCCAACGCCCATGTTGGCTGCAAAACAGTGATGGCGTAGCACGCCACAATGGACTTGATAAGAAAGAAAGCAAAATGAAAACATCGTATATACGGGGGGAACCTTTTTTTTTTTTGTCCTGTCCAGCTACTCAGGCAAATCATATAGTTGATGTAGATGCCCATATCGGCTGTACACATTTACTTTACAAAAGAGAAGTGTGCGATACTTCTCTTGTTGCTTTATTTGTCTTTGACTTTATTAAATGTATTTATATTATTATTTGGTGCAGCCGGGCCGGAGCAGGAGGGGATAGAAAGAGAAAAAAAAGGAAGACAGAGGGGGAAATTTTGTTCAGTATTACAACTGATTATGCAGATTTAATTTTTTAAATGTATTTCTTAGGTATTTGATTTATATAACTGAAATATTTATAATACTAGCCTGTTCATCTTGAATGGCACGATATTTTGTAAAAAAATTATAAAATACACTGTTTTTCTTAACAAAAATGTGCATGTTTTCCGTTTTTTTAAGTGCCACTTTAGGCACTGTTTAAACACATGCGCTGTTTCAAAAGTACCAATTTGGTACTGGTAGCCAATGTTCCCTCTAATTTGTCATGTGTGTGAGCAAACGCACAAACTCCCTGAGCATTCAGTGGAGCACATGTGAGCAACATCAGACGTGCACACTGTGGCCACACCAGCGTCACACCTGTCCCAAACCTGACATCATAACAATTTAATTGTTTTATTAAAATAATTTTCTGATATAAGTGAGTTTGGCCTCTTACAATGACAATAACAAAATTAAAGCTGCAAGCAGCGTTGGTCGGGCCCGCGTATTTGGCAGGTGCTAGTCCTAAGTGTCCAAATACTTTTGTCAAGTTTTAGTCCCAAGTGTCCCAATACTTTTGTCTAGTGTACCTACCTTGTCTGCATTGTGTAGGCACGCTGGTGCTTCCTGCTTTTAAGCAGCCATCTTAAAAAAACAGCAGCGCAGCAGCGCAGCAGCATCAGCGCAGCGGTTCTTTGAAGGCTCACCGGAGCAGTTATAAAAACGCGCTTCTGTAGTTTTAATCACAAGGGTTTAATCTCTCTCCTGTGTTAGTTTGAAGCCGAAACGACAAACGCGCTCAGAGGAGATAGTTTTTGAAGGAAGGTGACCGGTTTTTACAAAAATGTTGTGTTGAAGGGGGAATAGCAAACTTCCTGTAGATTTTTGCTGGGGGTTGTCAATTTATGAAATGTAGGTCTAAGTGAGACCTACGGAAAAGTTTTAGTTTCATGTCTCTCCGACCTTCCCAGTGGGAGTTACAGGCAGTTTTGTCATTTTTTTCTTCCGAGGAGCAGTTTTTTCTCGGTTTTATTCAAAAATTGCTCTAGAGCTCAATTTTGAGATTTGGGGTTAGGTTTTTTTTGTAGATCGCAATGTTTGCCAGTCCTGATGTGTGTGTTCAGTTTGGTGAGTTTTGAAGCATGTTAAGGGGGTCAAATTAAAGCTCAAAAAGGTAAAAGTGACTGATTTTACTAAAATTTAGTGTTGAAGGGGGAATAGCAAACTTCCTGTAGATTTTTGGCCGAGGAAATAAATTAATAAAATTTAAGTCTAAGTGAGACCTACCGGTACATAGAGGTTTTTGTTTCATGTCTCTACGACATTCGTACTGGGAGTTAGAAAAAGTTTACTTTGTAGGGGGCGCTAGAGCGCAATTTTGAGTTTTGGGGTTTGGTTTTTTTACCAAAGAGTTTTGTTCGAGTTTATTTACGTGTGCGTCAAATTTGGTGAGTTTTGAAGCATGTTAAGGGGGTCAAAGTACCGCGAAAAGCTGCGGAATAAGAAAGAATAATAATAAAACCTTACAAATTCAATAGGTCCTTATGTCCCATTGCATAAGGACTCCCAGGGAGTCCTTATGCAATGGGCCATGCGGGCCCTAAAAACATGTTTTTCATGACCTATGTGCTAGTATTGTATGTCTGGCTGCGGGTCCTGCCTTTAAAAGAAATGTTACCCCTTTCAGAGATTACATTTAGTTCTTTTAACTTTCTGTCTGTAAAATACATCTTTTTATTAGCATTTATGAAATCTAGTGACAATATTTCATGAATAATATCCTTAGATTAACATTCTTAATAAATGGCAGTAAAATAAGCACACATCTGATTGTGGAGTCAGAGTGTTACAACCTGGCATTTACACATTGTGTGGCGTTGGGGTTGTCCGACTTTTTGTGTGGCCATAAACGCAGCGCTGGCTAAGTGCCATGAGTGCGTGTGTTGGTGCAGGTGAGAGAGCGAGCGGCTTCTGTTGAAACGACGGATGATAACGTTGGTTTAAGCCTTTTTTGTATGGCAGAAAATGACCAGTTTTTATAGATAAAAGTTTTTTTAACTCATGTTTTTGGTGTGGTTACAAACAGTTTTGCTCAATAAAGTCATTGATGGAATTCCTGTCCGTAAAGTGTCTTGGCAGACGATAATTGAACTGTGTTGACAAATATTGTTTTATTCATTGGGGCCACTCTTGTTGTCACCTGTCACTCACAGAGTTGCATTGCAAAATCATACAGAATAAATTTTAATGTGTTTATTTTGTGTAAAGTTCAGATGGGATTTTTGATTTCCTGCGCGGCATTAATTTGCTGTGCGCAGAGGACGCGTGAGCAGTGCGCAATTGCGCAGGCGCGCACCTTAGAGGGAACGTTGCTGGTAGCTGATTGGTCCAAATGTAAACTATTCCCATCGCTATCTATAACGGTCTGGCAAATGTTAAAGGATGCTAGTCGCTAGGCACTAAAATGTAAAATCCTGATGACACAGTAAAAACGCATTCCTTTTCGTTCAAACTGGCCAACTCTGGTCCACAGAGGACACCACAGCGGCCCACAAGTCTCGTTTGCTTCCACTTACCAAAATATTTATCAAATCTGCAAAATACATTTGAAAAATTGCAGCGTTTTACGGCAATCATTCCCAAATCTGCAGGAGGTAGCGTCACAAAACCTAAAAGCAAAAGTGTGACCAAAATGTTTTCAATGACCCAACCTTTAAGGCCCCATCTCGTCTTAAGACCCACTTTTATTCTCTGGCTTTTAACACTACGTGAGTTGTGTGGTCCTCTGTGTTTTTAAAATGTTGATTTCTATTTACTGTTCTAATTGGTTTTACCCTTTAAAATCGTTTTTAATCCATCCATCCATCCATTTTCTACCGCTTATTCCCTTTGGGGTCGCGGGGGGCGCTGGAGCCTATCTCAGCTACAATCGGGCGGAAGGCGGGGTACACTCTGGACAAGTCGCCACCTCATCGCAGGGCCAACACAGATAGACAGACAACATTCACACTCACATCCACACAGTAGGGCCAATTTAGTGTTGCCAATCAACCTATATTGTTTTTAATTGTTTTTAATATTGCTGTGCAGCACTTTGGAAACATTTTGTTGTTTAAATGTGCTATATAAATAAAGTGGATTGGATTGGGTTTTTTTCTTGCCCTGACGCGGGATCTGAGCCGAGGATGTCGTTGTGGCTTGCGCAGCCCTTTGAGACACTTGCGATCAAGGGCCATATAAATAAACTTTGATTGACGGCATTGATTTGGAACTCATGCTGTGCATGTCTTGCAGCAGAAATCCCAAATATAATAATAATTAATAATTAAAATCTAAAGTCATCCATAGGGTTGTTGCGCAACATAGAAAATATACGATATAGATCAGGGATTCTTAAACTGTGGTACGCTGGTTCCATGTAGTGCAGACTTGGGCAAAATACGGCCCGCGGGCCACATGCGGCCCATTGAGATTTTCAATCCGGCCCGCCGGACGTTCTACATCATTTTTTTTTTTTACTTTTAACATCAAAACTGCAGCCGTCATCATGATGTGCAGTGCTGTTTTTAAATGACCATGAGTCTTGAACTATAGAAATTATTTCAATTAGAGATGTCCGATAATGGCTTTTTTGCCGATATCCAATATTGTCCAACTCTTAATTACCGTTTCCGATATCAACCGATACCGGGGTTGAGGTGGGCGGGTTTGGGATATATATTGTAGCGTCCCGGAAGAGTTAGTGCTGCAAGGGGTTCTGGGTATTTGTTCTGTTTGTGTTGTGTTACGGTGCGGATGTTCTCCCGAAATGTGTTTGTCATTCTTGTTTGGTGTGGGTTTACAGTGTGGCGCATATTTGTAACAGTGTTAAAGATGTTTATACGGCCACCCTCAGTGTGACCTGTATGGCTGTTGATCAAGTACGCCTTGCATTCACTTATGTGTGCGTACAAGCCGCATATATTATGTGACAGGGCACGCTGTTTGTATGGAGGAAAAGCGGACGTGACGACAGGTTGTAGAGGACGCTAACAGCAGTGCCTTTAAGGCACAACATATTGTTGTCCGGGTGGAAATCGGGAGAAATTCGGGAGAATGGTTGCCCCGGGAGATTTTCGGGAGGGGCACTGAAATTTGGGAGTCTCCCGGCAGGGTTGTTTTACCGTGTTAAAAGTCATTAATTTTACTTTTTGAAACCGATAATTTCCGATATTACATTTTAAAGCATTTATCGGCCGATAATATCGGCAGTCCGACATCTCTAATTTCAATGGTTGAAATCTGCGCTTTCGAGTGTTATTGGAGTTATTACAGTAATCTACGTCACAGCAGCTCAGACCAGGAACAAAGCAGAGTGGGCGGGGTTTGTTTCCAGAGCAGCCAGCCCGAAACACGTGTGTCAGGAACAGATGCGGAAGCAGATTTTTACAACAAATTTCTGCATAAAAGTAATAACATATCATATTGTAGGTGTTTATTACCCTTTGCATTCATATTTCGCTGTTTTCAAAAATAAAGTGTTTAATAACCAATAGTAGTGTTTGCTGATGTTTAGTTATTGGGCACGACTGACTTTTTGCTCAAAATATTGTATGTGATGGAAAAAGGGAATAAGGAAATAATTAGAATATTTAATTGATATTGTGACACTGCTATCCTGCGTTTTGTCTGAATATAATTGTGATCAAAAATGGGAGTCATTCAATGATCTTGAACATTTTAAGCATCAGTATCAGCACTGGTATAATTAATACATGAGGACTTTGAATATGACCAATGTTTGATCCTGTAACTATTTGGTATTGGATCGATACCTAAATTTGTGGTATCATCCAAAACTAATGTAAAGTATCAAACAAGAGAAGAATAAGTGATTACATTTTACAGAAGTGTAGATAGAACATGTTAAAACAGAAAATAAGGAGATATTAACAGTAAATGAACAAGTACATTAATAATTAATTTTCTACCACTTGTCCTCAATAATGTTGACAAAATAAAAGAATGATAAATGACACAATATGTTACTGCATATGTCAGCAGCTACATTAAGAGCCTTTGTTTGTTTACTTACTACTAAAAGACAAGTTGTCTAGTATGTTCACTATTTTATTTAAGGACAAACTTGCAATAAGAAGCATATGTTTAATGTACCCTAAGATTTTTTGTTAAAATAAAGCCAATAATGCCATTTTTTGTGGTCCCCTTTGTTTAGAAAAGTATCAAAATACATTTTGGTACCGGTACCAAAATATTGGTATAGGGATAACACTAATCATTATATATTGTTTGAAAGATTTTAGGCGATTCATTATTTAAATGAAGCGGTCATCAAGTTGTCCTTGTACAAAACAATGCAAAGTTGTCTCACCTCCGGCTGGATGGCCTTGAACACAGGAGCGTCCATGAGCGTAATCTGGCCCTGGAGGAGACAAACAAACAAGAGTTGCAATGTTGTTCATCGTGGCAGTCACAGACATGAGAACCAGTGTTGCCAACTTCAAGACTTTCTCTCTAAACCTAACTCCTTTTAGTGACTTTCTTGCTCAAGAGCGACTAGTGATAAATCCAGCGACATTTTTGGATGTTTTAAGGACATGAAAGGGTGTATCACTTTGCCGTTAACGTCCCCAATAACAGTAGGTGCTTCCGTGAGCAAGTGGTCAGCAGTCCCAGCTTCAGTCCGTGCAGAGACGAGAGTTATACACACTCTGTGCAAAGCTGCCAGGCATTAAAAAAAAAAATAGTCCTGAAAATGTGCAATCATCAATCTTGACTATAATGTCACTTTTGTAACTTGATTTACATCAGAATAGGTAATACAGCAACTTATATTATTTTCTTCATGAAAAAGGAATATATATTATGGTTTGAGATTATTTCGAACATGCATACAATTAAAACATGATACATGTGTTAAACTTATATTATTATTAAAACTCCTCTAACGTGAACAAAAAACGTCTGTTTCATAAGAAATTAATGTTTATTTATATATATATACACACACACACACACACACACACACACACACACACACACACACACACACACACACACACACACACACACACACACACACACACACACACACACACACACACACACACACACACACACACACACACACACACACACACACACACACACACACACACACACACACACACACACACACAAGGTCAGGAAAAAACACAGGCTATTTCATCCCTACCAGCCAGTTTTGCAGGTTTCCCTGCTCTTCCTCCCCGAAGAGCAGGGAAACCTGCAAAACTGGCTGGTAGGGATGAAATAGCCTCTGTTTTTTTTCCTGACCCATCGTATATTCTGCTCTACCCCGGTATTGAGCACTGTATACAGTGTTTTTCAACCACTGTGCCGTGGCACACTAGTGTGCCGTGAGATATTGTCTGGTGTGCTGTGGGAAACTATGCAACTTCACCGAATTGGTCCAAAACATTTTTTTTTCCAAATCAATAATTATAATCTGCAAATAATGTGCCATTTCTTAGTGTCTGTACTGTGTAGAGCTCGGCAGGGTAACCATGTAATACTCCACGTCAGTAGGTGGCAGCAGGTAGTTAATTGCTTTGTAAAAGTCAGAATGGGTCGGGTGAGATGAGAACGGTTTGTCGTGAACCCAATATGCAAAAGGTAAAAAGGTATGTAACGCTTAAACCAAAAATTAACAAAAGGGAAAGGAAAAGGCACTGAAGCATAGTGATGGCTATGCAAAACGAAAGCCAAACTGAACTGGCTACAAAGTAAACAGAAACAGAATGCTGGACGACAGCAAAAACTTGCAGCGTGCGGAGCAGAGACGGCGTACACAAAGTACATCCGTACATGACAATGTCCCCACAAAGAAGAATAGCAACAACATAAATAGTCCTGCTTGCTAACACAAAGCAGGTGCGAGGAGTAGCGCCATACTTGCCAACCTTGAAACCTCCGATTTCGGGAGGTGGAGGGGCGTGGCTTAGAGGGGAGGAGTATATTTACAGCTAGAATTCACCAAGTCAAGTATTTCATATATATATATATATATATATATATATATATATATATACATATACATATACACACACACACCGTATTTTTCGGAGTATAAGTCGCACCGGAGTATAAGTCGCACCTGCCGAAAATGCATAGTAAAGAAGGAAAAAAACATATAAGTTGCACTGGAGCCCGGCCAAACTATGAAAAAAACTGCAACTAATAGTCCGAAAAATACGGTATATATATATATATATATATATATATATACACATATATAAATAAATAAATACTTGACTTTCAGTGAATTCTAGCTATAAATATATATTTATTTTATTATATATATATATATATATATATATATATATATATATATATATATATATATATATATATATATACATATATATAAATAAAAGAAATTTCAGTGTTCATTTATTTACACATATACTTGCTGAGTTAAGGGTTGAATTGTCCATCCTTGTTCTATTCTCTGTCACTATTTTTCTAACCATGCTGAACACCCTCTCTGATGATGCATTGCTGTGTGGCACGCACAAAAGTACTTTCATCAAATGCACTAGATGGCAGTATTGTCCTGTTTAAGAGTGTCACAACATTGCTGTTTACGGTAGACGAACTGCTTTACGGTAGACCAAAACGTGACTGCTGTTGTTGTGTGTTGTTACCGCGCTGGGAGGACGTTAATCAAACTGCCTAACAATAAACCCACATAAGGAACCAAGAACTCACCCTCGATCATTCTACAGTTATAACGTCATTAGGCAGGCACACCGTTTATATGGTGGGAAAGCGGACTCAGGTCCGCATGGACCTGAGTCCGCCTGAATTTCGGGAGATTTTCGGGAGATAATTTGTCCCGGGAGGTTTTCGGGAGAGGCGCTGAATTTCGGGAGTCTCCCGGAAAATCCGGGAGGGTTGGCAAGTATGAGTAGCGCTCAAAGGAAGACATGAAACTGCTACAGGAAAACATCAACAAAACAGGAAGGGCCACCAAAATAACAGCGCAAGACAAGAACTAAAGCACTTACACACAGGAAAACATCAACAAACTCTAAATAAGGCACGACGACCTGGTGGAGTTTAATTTTTTAACGTTTTCTGCTGGTGGTGTGCCTCCGTATTTTTTAATGAAAAAAATGTGCCTTGCCTCAAAAAAGGTTGAAAAACACTGGTATAACGAATAAACCACAGTAACCTCGAATATATATATATATATATATATATATATATATATATATATATATATATATATATATATATATATATATATATATATATAAAAAGATGAGGTAAACTTGGTCATTTGAAAAGTAGCTCGCCTGCTAAAAAAGTGTGGGCACCCCTGGTTTACAGAGTGAGATGTAAAGGTTTCATCCTTGTCACATTGAAGAAGAAAAAAAAAAAATCTAGTGTTTCCCTTTAATGTATTTGATTGTTGCCGCCACACCTTAACAATGAGGGTTTATTATGCTAACAACGGGCCCAATTCTAACTAGTATTTCCTCCGTGCGTCACACGTCTCTGTTTCACTCCCAGACACACAACAACACTTTCTCATTCTCCGCTGTCACGGTTTGTTCACAGAACATGGGAAAAATGAACATCATAACACACTAACATACACAGAATAACACCAACAGGTAGCTACAGTTTGAAGGGATATCATTTATTATTTACGTATTTACGACTAATGATGCACCGAAAATTTGGCCGAAAAAAGACGTACTTTGATCACCGGAACAGCGCTGCCGAAACCGAATGTTGTGATGACATAAGCCATACACACGGTGTAGTCTGGACGGGAGGCAGCATGTCCACGATGTGGACGTACTTCAATTCATCCGAAATATACCCGCGGACAGCGATCTACAAAAATTAAGATGACACTGGCGGCTTTTAAGGTGAAAGGCTTCCAGCAGTGCGAAGCAAGTGTGACGTCAAGCTCTCTGCAGCTCGCCTTTCGTCATGGACATGGAGTAAAGAGTCTTTAAACACAAGTACATTCTCCAGTAACACCAGAAATAGATGCTAGATTTGCTGCCAGTCGTTTTAATAAAGAGTGACAAAGGATTGGAGAAATCTCTCTAAAAAAATATATATATATGTTAAAACTATGATTTATAACATTTCATGATCATACAAGATCATCGTCGACTTCAGGAGGAGCAGCACCGACCCTGCCCCCCTCTACATCAACGGCGAGCGTGTAGAGAGGGTCCACACCTTCAGGTACCTTGGAGTCCACATCTCTAATGACTTCTCCTGGACAGTCAACACCACATCAATCATCAAGAAGGCTCAGCAGCGGCTACACTTCCTTAGAGTCCTCGGGAAGTACAACCTGAAGCCTGACCTGCTGCTGACCTTCTACCGCTCGTCCATCGAGAGCCTGCTGACCTACTGTATTACGGTATGGTACGGCAGCTGCACTGCAGCAGACAGGGAGAGGCTGCAAAGAGTGGTCAAGACGGCTCAGAAGATCATCGGCCGCCCTCTCCCCTCTCTGACGGATATCTACACCTCCCGCTGCCTCAACAGAGCCAGTGCCATCATCAAGGACAGCACCCACCCTGGCTCTGACCTGTTCCACCTGCTGCCCTCTGGGAAGCGCTACAGGTGCATTAAAACCAAAACAAACAGGCTAAAGAACAGCTTCTTCCCCAGGGCCATAACCATCCTGAACGGACTGCCCCATTGTCCCTCATAACTGCCTTCTCTTCGGTGCAATAACCCATTCCACCAACCACCCTGTTTTTGTTTTGTTTTTTCATGTATATATTCATTTCACACCATATTCATTGCACTTCTACATTTTTTTATATTTTTTTATATTTGCACATTGTTTTTTTTGTTTTTTGTTTTTTCTAGCATGCACACATCGCACTGTAGGGAATGGCCTCAATCTCGTTACCTTGCGTAATGACAATAAAGCTGATTCTGATTCTGATTCTGATTCTGATTTGTTTTATGTGTACTTTTGCTTTTTTACAGTAAATATATGCATCGTAGCAAATGTGATGTCATATTGGCCACGCCCCCACCGCCACAGGTATGTTGGCAATCCTGGGAAAACCCAGTTTATATATTTGGTTTTTCCATGAATATCACAACTCTTCAGTCTTTTGATCAACATTTAAAACATAAATCTAAAAACTTAGAACAAAAAATACAACTCAACGAAAATGTAATAGAAAAACAAGTTTGTCCTAATCAAGATTTGCATTTTTTTTTTTTTAACTCACTTTTTATTTCTACCGGCTTATCCTTTCCATCCTTCGTAACTGAGCTACTGTGTGGAACAATTTCCCTTGTGGATCAATAAAGTTTGTCTAAGTCTTCCACTCTTATTGTAATCAATTATGCAAATGAGGCAATGATGTCATTTAGCAACTTTTATGACAGCCAATAGCTACTTTCCTTACTGAAGAGTTGGTACATGAGAACATGTGTTAAAGGCATAGAAGACACATAGCGCCCTCTTGTGGCTGAGACACATCAAATCCTGTATGTGCGGTTCTCTTGTTTTTACAAGTCCCATTGGGTAGAAAAGTGTGCTCCCCTTCCACTGGCTCATTTCACCTTAGGTCAGCATCCACATGCAGGTTAGACCAGTAGAAACACACACACACTTACAGCATATTCCTCCGGTGTGACCTTCAGCACGTCGAAGACAACAGCATCAAAGCTCTTCTTCAGCTCGGACGAAGTCTTATCACTGAGAGATTCTGAGCTGCTGCTCCTCTGGAAGAAGAAAGAGGTTTTATTATGTGTATGTATGTATGTATGTATGTATGTATGTATGTATGTATGTATATATATATATATATATATATATATTTTAGGAAAAAACACTTAGGCTATTTCATCCCTACAAGCCTGTTTCGCAGGTTTCCCTGCTTTTCAGTGGATTTTATATACATATATACATATATATATATATATATATACATACATACATACATACAGGTAAAAGCCAGTAAATTAGAATATTTTGAAAAACTTGATTTATTTC